>NC_031770.1:349640-355755 GCF_001522545.3 Parus major
CCCCGGCGCCCCGCCCGCAGGTTCCTGGGCGGGGAGTGCGGGGGCTGCGCATCGCTTTCGCTGGGCATCGCTGTATCGCACCTCTCGCCCTCTGAGGCGCTCGGGACCGCTGTGCATCATCGCCGGGGCTCCGGCCTGTAGCGCCCGGGCAGTGCCGCACACCCGGCGGAAAAGCCCCACCGCACCGGTGCCCCCTCACCCCTGCTCCCGGGGACAGCAGGAGGCAGCCCCTCGCTGCCACCCCTGCGCCTTTCAAACACCAGGGAGGTTTCTCACCACGAGTGGTTGTAGGCTTTTTCCCCCTGTCACACTCTGCCCTGAACTTTCTGCGGGGTGAGCAGCCACCTGCCCCACCTGCCCTTTGGCCCGGTCCTGTGCGAGCCCTCTTGCTTCCCATCGCTGTGCTGGGCACCCTGGTGCCCCGGCTGCCACACCTCTGGAGAGCTGTGCCACCTGCTCGGACACAGGGCAGCCCACTCACAGCCACACCAGCCCTCCTCTGCTGCGGCTGCCGGGCTCCACAGCCTGGGCCGCCCAGAACCTTTCTTCCCCCTTGTCGTAATTGCTGCTGGAACACTGACACAAAAGGCTGTGCTGGTGCTGGAGTGTTGTGCGCACACGAGGGAACAGCTGCCACCGCAGGGCCCGCACTTGTGCAGACGCACCATTATTCACGAGGGGCCCTGGAGTTGCATGAGGGATCTACCTTTCTGGCTGGAGAGCCACCTTCAGCCGAGATGAACAGGAGAGCAGAAGGAATACCTCTGTTCCTATGGTTCCCCAAGAGCTGCCGTGTCTCACTGGACACAGACTGAAATGAAAGTAAACATCATTGTCTGTATATGTGGTTAGTTACCAACCTTTCTCAATGCGGTGTCATTCTGGGGACGGCAATGAATCATATGCACCCACCATCTCCTGAAAGGGTTTCTGCCAGTTCTGAACTTGACCAGGATGTTAGTTCCCAACATTTCCAAGTTTCCAGCCCTGCTTGTGCTCCTACAGACTACTTTAACAATGCTGGTGTCCCCGTTGGCCCAGGATAGGCAGAGCCAGCTCCCACCCAGGCAGTAAATGGAGTTGACAACTGGCCTAGGATGTAACTATGGAAGAAGTGTTTTGTTTTGGTTTGTGTTTTTTCCGGGTAGGATACACTCCCTTCCCCCTGGCAGGGCAGGTTTTATCCCATGGTAAACAACTCTGAAACCTGTAGCGCTGTCAAACACTCCAGCAAGTCACTCCAGCTGAGGAAAGAGAACCTGACTGTCCCACTGCTGCCTCTGATTGATGCTGTGAGAAAGCCATCAACCCACCACGGGGTGAGAGGGGCTTGGGGGTGAAAGCACCAGTTGCTGACACAACAGAACACTATGACAGTGCTTCTTCTTTGGTAATTAGTACAACTGTGACTTCTCAGGGGTGAGGTCACCTGTAATCTCTTCTTCTACACCCACAGGAGCTCACTGTCTTGGGAAGGGAGACTGGGACTATCTGGGACGCCTATGAAACTCAGGAGCCAATTTCCCACTTGGAATCACAAGGTAAGTTAGCGAATGCCTTACTAGCATAGTGAGTACCAGCTCCTGAAACATCTCCTTTTCTGGGGAGCGTAAGACAGAATTGCCTCTCCTCTCCCACCGATAAACTGCTGTGTGGGTGGAACAGGCTTTGAGCATCTCCGTCTGCCAGAGGAAAGGAATCACGGTGGATGTTACTCTTCTGAAAGAAACACTCTATATTTATCTTCTATGGGAGTCTTCTGCACGAAAAAAACCTGCTAAAGACCAGACGTGACTAACACGCTGCTGAGCATTATGGAGTTTGCTTTGTGGCACCTCTGCCGCTGTGTGCCACGCTTGCTGCCGTGTAGAGCGATCTCCACGGAGGCTCTGGAGGAGCTCTCCTTGCTCTGTGAGGACCCTCGGAAGGTTCCCACAGAGCTGGCTCTCCGAGGGGCAGGAAGATGTGCTTTTGTTCTTTCCACAGCACAAAACCACACAAAGCACTGGGAGCAAACTGTAAGTCGCAGGATACAGATGTGCAGAGATGACAGCCAGATGTGCCTTAGCGGAGCTGAGGAGCAGTCGTGACTGTTGCAAGGAGAGCAAACAGCCCCTGCGTACTTGGCCTTTTTCACTGCAGGCCACGCCAAGTTCTGCACTTCAGACCAAACAGAGATTTTTCTTCTGTTTGGACTTGCAGATTATGCTCACAAAGACCTTTCAACTCTGGAGAAAAATATTTAGGATTCACTCAGAGCACAATCGATGCACATTGGCCAGGCAGAATCCAGTTGCCAGGGAGGGTGATCCCAGCCAGCAGGCAGCACCCCAGGCCTGTTTGAAGGGCTGAAGGGAGCTGCACTTGAGAGCGGCCCTGGAGCCTTGGCCAGACATGGACAGGGGCACCGTGAGGCTGGGGCTGGGCAGTGCTGCCCAGCAGAGAGCACCTGCACAGCAGAATCACCGCGTCTCGCTGCTGCTGCATCCCACTGCATCCCACACCCACAAAGCTGCTGCGGACATCCACCTGCGGCACTCCAGCTGGGTCTCAGAGGGCAGCGGGAGGGTTCCCTGCCTCGGCTTCCAGTCCAGAGCCCTAGCCTCACAGCACAGCTCCTGTGCCCTCCCTGCCAGTGGTGTCCACACAGAAAGCTGCCCCTCACTCCAGGCGTGTGCTGCTGGATGCGGTAGCTGCCTGCTCCTCCTCTCTGAGCGGCTCGGTGCCGGGCTGTGGCCCAGCACAGCTCCAGTTCCAGGCTAAAAGCAGCAGCGAGGCTGGCTCAGCACGGTTGCCTCTCCTGTCAGCTTAAACCAGCTGTTTACCCCACAAACCTTAGACACACACACACACACACACACACATCCTCTGCAAGCCGCAGAGAGGATGCAATTAAACACGCTGCTGATTGCCACTGCTCTCTCCTTCCTGCCTGCTCAGCGGGCAGAAAGCCTGCCCTGCTCCCAGGTAGAGTTACCCGTCTGAATGAGCTGGCTTCAGCAAACCCAGCCAGCCGTGCCCTGAGGGAGCCCAGGGAGCGTGTGTACACCGGGGTGTCATCGCTGGCTGCTGGCCGGCAGCTGAAGGAGCGATGCTTTTGGTCAGCTCCCGGCAGTGCCTCATGCGGTGATGACAAACCTCCTCCACCTTTCAGTCATCCACCCGTACTCCGGGTCCAGGGTGGTTCAAAAGGCTGCCCAGCTGATGTGATTTTCATGTAAAAACACTTTAAAGGAGTTTAGGCTACGCCTGTTCCCATTTTATTTAAGAGCATTTAAATAAGTTTGCATCTGCTTAGATAAAACAGCTTGAGGTCAGAGCCTTGGATAAAGCTGGGTGTCCTCCTCCTGAAGGCTGGCAGCTCTCTCCTTTCTCTGAAAAGGTTGAGCAAAACTGTTTGCACTGATGGGCTTGTAGTGAGCTCAGAGTTTTGGGGAGGCCTTTTGTATGGGAGGGAGCAGAGGGGATGCACTCTGTGTTTCAGCTCTCTGGGAAAACAAACTGGGCTGTGACAGAGCTGGTTTCTGGCTCACCTTCTGCCAGAGGCTTTTGGGGTCTTTGGTGGTTAAAGGAAGGCAGCAGCATCCAGCTTCCTCACTCCTTTTCTGGTCTGTATCCTTTCCTAGACAGATTTTTCTGAAGCTTTCCATGTCCTACCTTCTTGATTCACAGCTAAACACACAGTTGAGCAAACAGACCAAAGAAACAGTATACACTGGATTTGTATGTGTATTTGTCCCTCTTTCAGGCTTGGAGGTATTTTCTCCTGCAGCCCTCTTTTTGGGTGCTGTTTTCTCTTGCCAAGGCCAGAGGGGCAGGATGGAGCAGGACAGCCCTTCCCTGGAGCTGCTTGTCCCAGCAGTTAACCCTCTGCTGCTCCCAAGCAGAGGCTTTGGGAATATCCTGTGTTTCAGTGGCAAGGAGAAGCAATTACCAAATTGAGTGTGCAGTGCATAAAAGCCAACTAGGGTTCTTTCTGGATGAAAGAGGCAATAAAAACGCTGGTATTTATAGAAAAATATTTATTACTTCATGGGATATCAGGGCTTCCTGTGGTTTGAGGCTGTGCCTTGCATAGCTCATTGCTGAATGCCTCGGGATGACTCTTTCCTTTTTATATTTCAGCAGCAGCTTGTTTGCTCTCAAATCAATGATCATATTTACAGAGTGATTCTGTGTCCCCTTATGGGCCATCCTCTGGTGCTGCCCTCCCCTTCTGCAGGCACAGGGTGGGCTCGGTGGTGTGTGTGTGTGTGTGTGTGTGTGTGTGTGTGCATCCCGCCTTGGGGATGGTCTGGGGAATAACAACGGCTCCAGAGGAAAGAGCAGCTCCTCTACCTGCCTGATGGCACTGGAAAACAGCAACATCTAATAAAATTAAAGGGCAGGCAATTCAAAACAAATGCAAATGAAACCCTATTACATGCAGTGAAGTTGCCCTGGAGGACCCTTTGCCAAGGGAAAATGTTCCTGAGGCCCGAAAAAAATTCAGAAATGCAGAAGAAGGATGGGTAACCGTGTAAATATTGAAAATAACAGTGTCAGAGTGAATCCTAACATTGGTATATCCAGAGTTCACAGTTTACAGCTCGTAAAAGTCTGAGAAAACAAAAAAGGAGCAAGAAATCTAACATAAATCTCGGATCATCACCGATGCTTCTGCCCTCCTTTACTGCTGGACCCCTCCCCAGCAGCCTGCCTTCGAGGGATGCTGTCCTCCAAAAAGCACTATCACACTGGGCTGCTCTGGAGGATGGCAAGCCCGCCCCAAAAGGGACACATCCAGCACATCAGCACTGTTCCTGCCAGCCTGCTGCTCCTCCTCGTGCCCTGGATGGCAGCCCTGCCTCCTTCCTGCACTCTGGTCTGTCCCCCAGCTTGGGAATGTCCTTGGGCTTGCCAGGGGCATGCTCTGACCGTCCCAGGGTCTCTCAGAAGGACTGAGCAGCACCAGCCTGTGAGCAGGGCTTCCCTCCGGGGTCTCCATCACCTCAGCTCTGCAGAGGTGGCTGCCCTGGGGTGATTCCAGTGGCCTCTCCCAGGCCACTCTGGGTGACTTCCCTTCAGAGAGCAGATAAATCTTCCTCTCCTCCTTCCCCTCCACCCTCTCGGCAGTGTGCCTGGGTGCCAGCAGGAGAGAAGCACCCGGTCTGCGAGAGAGGTGCAAGAGCCTCCAGTGCCGGGGGCTGTTTGTTCCCCTGGCTCTGGAAGGACCTGTACACAGCAGAGATCCCTGGGACTGTCTCTGGGCTCCTATCTGAAAGCAGCTCATCAGCACTTCACACAGCAGCTGATGCAATCCGAGTGCAGGGCTGCAGCTCCAGGAGATAATTCACAATTACGAGGAGGAGGAGAAATGCTGCTGCTTGGCTGAGTGAGCTGAACTTACTGGCCCAGCCACAGTAGCTTAATTAAAGGCACTGGAAGGAAGCTGTGATCATCCTTCCTGTGAGCAGAGATATGGTTTATTGCTTGCCATTTTTTCACCATTTCCATATATAGGAGAAGATGGAGGAGTAGTTCATGTAGGAAGCTTCGCTGGCATCCTAAACTCTGAGTGAAACCTCCCTGGGTTGACAGAAGACCGAGACCTCAGTGGGATGTTTCCCCCTGTCCAGCCCTCACTTCTCTGCCTATAAATGTGCTGTGTGACAGAATTTGTCACCAGTTCTCAGCGACAAAGTGTGCTGCAGAGGTTGGCTCTCATTTCCAGAAGAGGCAGTGACAGCAGGCAAACAGGCCAGCTCCTGCTTGCACTCAGTTCCAGCCCCATCCCTGCCCCGGATTTATCAGGCAATGAATCTCAGAGCGCTCAGGTTGCTCCTGGAGACATCTAGTGAGGCATCAGAGTAATGCAAACAGCACAGCCTCCCAAAAACATCCCTGTGAGGAGAGAGCTGCTGGGGGAGAGCTCTTGTACTCTGCTGGTGCAGCAGCTCCATCACTTCTGGTCACCGAGTCCTTCTGCACTCCAGACACAGCAAAGAGCAGGGGACACTGCCATGGCCTGGGCACGTCGTGGAGGAAAGGAAAGGAAAGGAAAGGAAAGGAAAGGAAAGGAAAGGAAAGGAAAGGAAAGGAAAGGAAAGGAAAGGAAAGGAAAGGAAAGGAAAGG
>NC_031770.1:356066-364578 GCF_001522545.3 Parus major
GCTTCAGATGTCAGCAGGTGACAGTTTGAAGCAACATTTTGTCACTTTCCAATATGGTGTGGCCCGACCTACATAAAACAACTACAGTAACCCCACACTCTGACAGACATTACTGTTTTGTTTAACTAGATTGGCACCAATTTTCATTCATAAATGTATCTGTAATTTAGCCAAATTTATTTAAAATCTTTATTGTAAAATTAAGTTATGTTTCCAAAGTATCTCAGAAATTAGTATCCAAGTGCAAAAGTTCTGCTCTGTTTCCAGTGGTGCCTGTTACTGGCACGTTTTCAGCACGCAGTGCAAGCCCCTGGTGTTTTTAGGGCAGGGACAAGGGCAGCAGCCCTGCAGGAGCTGATAACCCCGGGCTGGCTCCGGCCAACGCTGCCATTCCCAGTTCCATGAGGCACCTGGGGACGTGGATCCCTCTGTGATTCCACGTAAAGAAGCTGTGCTGGAGAAGAAGCACAGTCAATCCCTACTTCAAAGAGGGAGAAGTGGGTTAAACTGAACTGAACTCCTGATTAAACATCCAGGATCCCACTTGCTTGCACTACCAAACAAAACTTCTGCTTACCTGAAGCACAACACTTTCACCATCTCCTGTGTGGGCAGCCCCACCAAGAAGAAAGGCAGCCACATCCCCCACCTGTGCTCTCATTTGCTCAGTGACAAATTAGCCCCAGTTCTCCTGGGTGACCTGGAGCAGCCTGCCATGTAAGCACCACCTACAAGAAGCTGACACTGTATCAAGACACTGTATTTTGTAAAAAACAGATAAAGAAGTATTTCTAAGGTGAGTGGGACCATGGGATCACCTGAGACCCCTACCCATCTGCTGCACTGGGTACTGCCTCAGGGACAGCAAAGACACTCTCTGGACTTGCTTCAAATTCTTGTCCTTTATGCTGTACTTTTCCCCAAATAGACATGTGCTGTATTTCTAATGGCTGTTTAGAGAGGAGAGAAACAAAACCTCATCCAGACCATGACTTCATGTTCCCAAATACATATTTTGTGTTTAATTTCACACTTTGGAACCCAGAAATGTGATTTGTGTATGTGGATTTAACTCTGCTGGTGGCACACCATTCCATCCGAGTGAAGCAGGGTGGGTTGGAAAGCAGTGCAAGGTCTTTCCTAGACAGACTTGCTCAGGAAAAATGATCTAAATTAAGTCACTGCTTGACTTTAAGTGGATTAGTTAAAATGCATTCAATCCCTCAATGCAAGTTCTTATTCAGAAGCAAAATGACCTAAATTTGATTTACCTGCAGTCATTTCCAAACTTAAATAATATTAACGCAGCTTTCAATCAGAGGGGACTGACCCCGTGTATGTTAAATTCAGCTTAAGCAATCCACTTACATAGACAAGAAAAACAAAACCAAACCAAACCAAAACCAAAACGAGTGAATATTCCCAAGCTCCAGGCATTAAACTGCTAATTGCTGGGCCTGCTTGTCCATGAATTCAGTAGTTCATGGTGGCTGCTGAACAGCCTTGCTGGATGCCTGGCTGGTGTCAGGTGTGGGTCAGGGTGGGAGGAAGGTGTTGGAACCGGGATCATCCCTTTGTCTGGGACACAGATGATGGAGCAGTTACCGTATTTGGGTCTGCCTACACGCTTGCATTTTCTCAAATAAATGATGAATGCTGCAAAAATCTAAACATGACTTTTTATAGTCACTCCTCCAGGCACACAGCTATGAAATGCTGAGCTGCCAGCCCCAGCTATGCAGAAATTATGACTCAAGCCCCCCCCCAGATCCTGGGGCTGCCCAGGGGGCTGCAAGATTCACAAAGCAGGGCCCATTCCTCACGGTACACCAGCTTTAGAGGGGGGGAAGGGGTAGGAGTAAGCACTCAAAAGCAATAGAATGGATCCAGAAAAGGTGCATCTGATCCCTGCTCACTCACAGGCTGGCCCCAGGAATTATGCTGATAAAATTTCCTAAGTTTCTCTTTCCCTGTTAATCTTCTCTGCTCAAGCGAAACAGCCCTGAGAAAGGGCAGAGTCATTACACACCTTTGGGTTTGTTTTCCTTGTGGCAAAACCTGCTTGGCACCAAAGAAGAAACAGCAAATCTTTCTAAGAAGCAAAAGTACCGTGACCCAAAACCCCTGCTGCCTGCAATAGCCCCGAAGCCTTGCCAGGGACGCTGTGGTTTGCCCTGCAGCTCCGTGATCCCCCTTCCCTGTCCCACCTCCCAAGACTGAGTGCAGCTGTTTGTGAAGGAAGCACAGAACACAGGCTGGTGTGTTCTTCCATGGCCAGTAGGCACGGCTGGAAAAGCGCAGGGGCCAAAGCAGCGGGGTCAGGCAGGAGAGGAGGAGTGTTTGTGCCCTGCCACAAGGAACAAACCACATTTCTGCTGCTGGGAGCACGGGAACAGCCCGAAGAAGTGAAGGGATCCGTGTGCTAGCTGTGCTGCAGGCCAGCCAGCCGCACACGTGGACTTCTGCACAGCTGCCGTGTTTGTGTGTGCTGGCCCCTCGTTTTACCCCTCATGGTCTCTCCAGGCAGCGTCCGAGGGCTCAACACAGCTTGAGGGAATTCCCTCTTTTCCTGCCGCTTGTACCCAGGAGAAGAGGCTGAGCCCCCACCTGGGCTCACAGCCTCCTTTCAAGTAGCTGTAGAGATGGAGAAGGTCTCCTAATGTTTGGAAAAAATGACGGAATTTGCTCTTAAATCTGCCCCAGGCCTTATTCCAGCCCCTCACTGTCCTTTTGTTTATAAGCCTTCTCCTTGTGCTTAACAAACTGCCTCAGGCGAGATCCCAACCCATCCCATTCTTTTCCTACCCACAATAAAAACTCATAGAAAACAGCAGTGGTTCATTTTGGAGCTATTTTGAAAAGGAATGTAATCTCCAAGGAACAGAGTAATGTCAGAAAGTGACCAAACAACACGATAAATGGCGCTCGGAGCTCCAAAACTGTCCAGGCTGAGCGCTGGGTTCCATCCAGTCCCTGTGAGCAGTGACACAGGAAAACTGCCCTTTCCAAAGCTCTGCCTGACGCTCCAAGAGCAGGTTTTAACACTCCAAGATCAGATCTGAGCACTCCCAGTGCAGGTTTCAGCAGTCCAAGGGCAGATTTTCAGGTGGTGGGCTCCTGGGCAGGAGGAGCAGAGCAGCAGGAGGAGATGGGGGAATTCAGCAGGCATTTATTTCCCTGCCTGCCTCCAAAGCTGCTCCTCACAGCCTGGGGGAGAGCTCTAGGAAATTGAGCAACTTATCCACAGCCTCTCTGGCACCGGGAAGGAGTCTCCCTTGGGATCACTGGACACTCTGGGTTTTATCAGTACAAACAGGGTTTAAACCTCCACTTTAAAGCTCTGTTTGGCCCTGGAGGTGGCCGCACAGCTGGGCAGCACTATGAGCTCCTAGAGCTCCAAATCCAGGACTGTCTGTCCCAGGGGCCTCCCTGCTTGGAGAGCAGCAGGATCCCCAGGCTGCCCACACTGACAGGCATCAGCTGTGCTGGAGCCCCTCGGGAAAAAGCCCGTGGGGAGGCTGGGACTGCAAGAACATCCCTCTGCTGGTCCAGGTTTGTCCGTGCCCCTGCTCCGAGGATGTCAACGTAACTGCAGCAGAAACAGAAACTCTCCAGCAATGTTTTTGAGAATTAGAGAATCAAGGCATTACTTTATTCTGTCCAGGATGTTCTTCTGGCCAGGATGTGCAGCAGGAATAATTTCCTCTGCCCATTGCCCGGGTTGTGCAGAGAAAATCATTCCTTCACACGTGGTTTGTACCAGATCTTTCCCATACCTACACAGTCAAACCCCAGAGAAATTAATTGTTCAATGTGCACTGGTCCCAAGTTACACAGTTCTTCGTATTTGATTTCCTTCTGGTTATTGATCCCTTCACGTTCAATGTTAATTAGGTTCTCATTCTTCAAGGACAGAGGCCCCGGGGTAGCAGCCAGCCTGGAGCAGCTGGGATGGATGTAGAGGGATGACCAAGGCCTGTGTGCTCCCTGAAAACCTCTGCCCTGGACATGAGACCTGTTTCTCATTTCAGTACACAAACTTTTCCTTCGGCCCTTTTCCTGGGAAGAGTGACTCACTTGCAATATTCATCTGCAACGTTCTCCTGAGGTATTTTTGGACAGCAGTGGTGGTGGTCCAGTGAGTCACGGCTGCAGCTCTGGTGCTGCCCATTAATGCAGAAATCCCTGGGATCCAGGGTAATGGATTGCTTTCCAGGGCTGCTTCCATGGTGCTCTGCTTCCCCAGCACACCAGCCCTCACTCCCAGCACCGTGTCTGAACCGTGGTGTTTGTTCCCTCCTCAGAAACAAAACAACTGCAGCAGGCATCCAAAAGCCCTTCAGCTCCAAATCACTGCAATCCAACTCGGTTTCACTGCATGCACCAGTCCTTGTTCCCAGTGCAGGAAAATACAAGACAGGAGTGATGGGGAGGAAGAGAGGGAGGGAAAGGAGGCAGCCTGGAACTTGGCAAGGGAAGGAGCTGGGTGGCTCTGGAGCCTGGCAAGGGGAATAACTGAGGCAGGAGGGGTCAGGATGGACACAAGGCCTGTGCAGGCAGAGAGAGCCTGAACCAGATCCAGCCTGACAGCAAACTGCCTCCAGGGAAAAGCCAGAGGTGATGCCCTGGGTCTTCCCTGACACCAGCAAAAGGCAGAGAAATGAAGGAAAATCTTCCCTGGTAGCTATTCCCTGGTAAATGCCCAGCCAGAATTCCTTGCTGGGGTACAGAGGGCATTTCTCACACTACCAGAGAACCCCTGCTCCCCAGCCAGAGCTAGGCCAGGCTGCTCAGAGAGATGCTGTAGCCCAAAACTGCTTTTAAAGCTGGTCTGACCAACCAAAAAGGTTCCACTGACAGCACTGATTTCAGACAGCTGTTTGATAAAAGAGCAAAGCAGGAGGGGAAAGAAGAAAACCAAAACACCAACCAGAACCAAAAAAAAAAAAAAAAAAAAAGCCCTGAGCAGCATCTGGAGATTTAAGCCTCGTCACAGCATCTTCAAACCATTTTAATTGTTAGTTTTGGTGAAAGAACGCTTGAGGGAGGTGTTCTCATTTCATCCATTTTCAAGCAGAGAGGCTCAGGCTGCCCTGCTCTGTGGCAAATGGCACTTCTCATGTGGTGAGACAGAAATGAGTTGTGTGTGTGTGTGTGCAGTGTTTATTCCCTGCAGCCCAGGCTGCACAGCTTTGGGGCATTTCTGTGCTCCTGGCTGGACAGCCCCTGTCCCCAGAGTGCCCCCAGGGATGGCAGACCCCAGTCCCACCAGAGCATCCCACAGCAGCAGTGCAGGGGGGTGCTCAGTCACCCACCTGCCAACCTGAATGGTCCAGGGTTCTGACAGCAGAGCCCAGAAGCACAGAGGGATGGGCTGGCAGCATCTGGGGCTGAGCTAACATCAACACTTCAGAGGGTTCTGCTCACCCATGCTGCCTTCCCGGCTTCTCTTTATGGCTGTTTCAGGGAACAAAGACCAAACACTCACACCCAAAGACCCAACTCCCTCCTCCCCCAAAATTCACCCCAGTTTGGAGCAAGGACTGGGACAGTTGTCCTGACAGGGTTTTGGAGCCAGCAGTTGCCACAGAATGTGTGATTTGATGTTCTTTTCTCACCACGGGCTGGAAGCAGAAAATCATCTGTTGTCAGGACAGGGAGAGGTTCTGCAAGTGCAGAGAGGACTTTTGTGTGACTTCAGCTGAGACAAGATTCCTGACAGCCAAATGCTCCCAAGTAACAGCTCCCAGCAGCTGAGCCATTGTCAGGGGAAGGAGCTTTGACAGTAATCACAGAATCCCAAACTGGTTCTGTTTGAAAGAGAACTCAAAGTTCCACCCCTTCCACTACCCCAGGTTTCTCCAAGCCCCGTCCAACCTGGCCTTGGACAATTTCAGGGATCCAGGGACAGCCATATCCTCTCTGGGAAGCTGTGCCACGGCCTCAGCACTCTCATGGGGAAGAATTTCTCCCATCTAACCCTGTCCCCTGGCAGAGGGGAGCCATTCCCCCTTGTCCTGGCACTCCAGGCTCTTGGCCAAAGCCCCTCTCCCGCTCTCTTACAGCCCCTTTGGCTACTGCTGCCACCAGCCCTACATTCCCAGCAGGGAAGATGTGGAAAAGCCCCAACCTCTCTGGATAACAGGAGAGCAGGAGGAAGGAGTGGAAGAAAGGAGCTCATGGAGAGCTGAGGGGAGGTGGTGGTGCCCACCCTGCCCTGGGGCTCCTCTTTCCTATTCCCATTCCAGCTGCGTGCCCTAAAGCAGCCAGGGTTCTCTCTGCCCTGCTGCCCACCCTGGGAACATTTCATTCCAGCAGGGAATTACAGCACACTTTCAGACTGTCAGCTGCCCTGGTTTATGGGAAAACTCCTGGAAACAGATTTTTAGGGCAGTGCCACAGATGGAGGGGAGACCGAAACCTGTTTGTCACACGGCCACTGATGTGGGATGGAGAGGGGCAGCTGATGCTCCCAGCAAGGACCCAGCATGAACCCCCACACCCTCTGTAGATCAGACCATTTTTAAATTCCTCACTCACACTGCCCTCAGGAGCAGAACCTGCAAACTCATCCATTCTGCCTTAATTGTGGCAGAGATTTGTTTTTTTTCACTGAGAGCCACAAGTTATTTCCCTTTTAATCCATCGGTGTTTACACATCAAATTAAACCCCTCCAATCCTTTTACCAGTGCCTTTGGCTTGTCAGAGCAGCATCGTTTCTTCGTGCTGTTCCACCCTTACAATCCTGCTTTCTGGAGTGAAGTGGCCCTTCATTTCAGCACCTGGACTGAAACCTTTGTGAGATACCGACTGATCAGGATTTTTTACTGGTAAGATTATTTTCCCTTCCAAGAGTCCATGAAAACCAGCAGCATATTTTCATAGGACCCCCAACATAATCTCTGGTTACCAGGGAGACTTCCTCGGGGAATTTTCTATTGAGAAAGCAAAAACAGTTTTTAAAGAAAACTGCAGTAAATTGCTCCAGCACAAACGGGAATGTGAATTTCAATAGCAGTAATTGGCGGCCAGTCTGTTGTTTTGCAGCACTTAACAGAAGCCCTGGAAGAGGTTTGTATTCAGATTGGCGTTGTGTTGGTGACTGCTGGGCATTTCCAGCAGGAAAACTGCGGGGCTGGCACTCCCAGGCAGCCCTGGCTGCAGTTTTGGGAAGGTTCTCGGGGAGCACACAGCCTCTCTGGAGAGCCCAGCTACAGGAGGTGTGAGGGGCAGCCAAAAACGGGGAGCTGGAAACAGCCAAAGGCAGGAGCAAGCCCACAGACTGAGGGGGTTGCTGTGCTGGAGGGTGCGATGCCTTTCCCCACTTGGAATATTTATTATTTGCACTGAGCTCTGAATCCTCTTTGGCGACTGGCACAGGGTGCCCAGAGCAGCTGTGGCTGCCCCTGGGTCCCTGCAAGTGTCCAGGGCCGGGCTGGATGGGGCTTGCTCTAGTGAAAAGTGTCCTGTGCCAGTGGCAGGGGGTGAATCCACTGGAGAGGGGCTGAGGGAGCAGCAACTGCCCCAACACCTGCGAATTTCCTCCCCAAAAGTTTATAAATGCAGGAGCAAGCCCGTGCTTGTTCTCTCAATAACAGCACTGGCAGCAGTAGGAGAGGCTATCGAAGGTGTGGAACAGACCATGTTCCAAACCAGCCGGGTAATGGAAGGAGACGAGCCCAGGGCTCAGCTCCCCAGCACCAGCCCAGTCCCCAGCGGGGTTCCCAGGCAGGGATGCTCCTGTGGGGAACAGGCTCCAGAGCAGGGATATTCCCTGCTCCTGTCTTTCCCTGTGCCTGGAGGTGAAAACCCACGGGCTGCAGCTGGGGTGTGACTTCACACAAGCTGAGCTGCAGGCACTGGGCAGGTTTTAAATGGTGTCAAGAAAAGCAAGAGGAAATAAAGCCTTCACAACTCACCACAGGCTCCCAAAGCTTTACCTGCATTTCAGTGAATTAAAAAGCTGAGTCAGTGTGGTTGTGAACTCTCCTGCCCCCTATGAATGACCTTCTACGAGGGAATTTACGAGCAAAAAGCTTCCAGGGGAAAGCCAGCCCCTGGTCCCAGTTATCCCCAAATCTGCAGCCACAGGAATGCAATGAGCAGGTGGATTTAGGACAGCAAACCCTGAGGAGTTCACCTCGTTCCAAGGTGTGACAGCTGTGCCTCGGCTTCTTCCCCAAGGGAGGAGGTGTGGACTCAGCCTGTCCCACCTCAGCCTTGCCCAGCCACAGCAGCTGGGCATTTCCTGAGCTGCAGGCTGTCTCTCAGCCCCCTGCAGAGGAGCCACTGATAATTCTACTTCACTAATTGGCTTAATCATTTTAAAAAACATTTTTGTTTCTGGCTTTCCTACCTTGCCAGACCAAATACCTGTGTTCTCCTGGGGCTCCTCTGCTCCAGGACCCCAGGAGCCTGCACTGCCCAGACTGCCCAGCAGCCCCACCCTGGCCCCTGGTGCAGGGATACCCAGGAATCCTGCAGTGGATGCCCAGGAATCCTGCAGTGGAT
>NC_031770.1:365297-378089 GCF_001522545.3 Parus major
CTGCAGCTGTTCTGTGCCTGCACAGAGGGCCACAGGCAGGACTGACCCTGCAGAGGGGGCTCTGCAGGGAGCCTTGGCAGTGCTCGGAATTAAGGTTAAGGAAAAACTGGGATTTATGTCTGAGGCAGAGCACATGCAGCAGGAGCCCTTCAGCTGCCTGGAGACATCTTCCTGCTGCTCTGAGCCACCAGCCCAGCCTGGCTTGGGACATTCCTGCACCCTGGGAAAGCCTGGCCTGCTCAGTCCTGCTGCTCCTTCCTCATTTTCCATCGTCTTCAGAAGGCAATGGCCCCGAGGGGAGCGGTGTCCAGGCCTCCTGTCAGCCTTTCAGGGCTCCTTTGGAGATTTTGCATCACAAAGAACTGCAGAGAAACCAACAGAAAAGGGGGGAAATGGGATTCTTTCAGCTGAGAAAAAGCATATTGTTGTCATGGCATGAAAATTAGTGCTGAACTGTTACTTCACAGTCCTAAAGCATCCAGCGTCCTGTTTTCAAATGCAGCTGAGAAGAAGAGGTTGATGGCAGCGCCTTTTCCCTGTGTTTTCCGAGGTTCCTTCTCCTTCCCAGCACAGCCCTGGCCCGGAGAGGGGCTCGGAGGAGCTGCGGGGTCGCTGCCACTGCAGGGAATGAACAGCCCTCCCCTGAGCCCAGGGAAAACGGGAGCAGAGGCTTGGAAGTTGTCCTGGTTCCTCCTGAAGCTCCATCTGAACAAGTTCTCACCTGCCCAGAAGTCTGCTCAACACCTTGTGCAAATTCATTCAAATTAATGCCACAGAGAGGAGAGGACCCCGTGTAAAAACAGGGACCCCCCCCCCTCCATCTCTGACCCCCAGGGAGGGTTTAAAAAGGAGTAAAGAATAAAATTCCCAGCAGCTTTGTGAGCGGTGTTTGATGTTGGGGTGCGTAAATCACAGCCCAGATTGAGCTGCAGGTGTGGGAACACGAAGGAAGGAAGGGTTTGATGAGCAGCTCAGTGGAGCTCAGCTCCAGCTGAGAGGTGGATGACACAGAGGAGAGAAAGCCCTCGGTACCCAGCACCGTTTCCATTCGTGTTTGGCAGCCCGAAGTCAGGGCTGGAGGGGCTGGAAGGTTCCAGGGAGCAGCCCCAGGCACCGGGAGAGGCGCGGGAAGCGGTGCCTCTGCAGCCTGCCAGCGCTTTCCAGGGTGGTTCCTCAGAGGGACAAACAACTGGAGGAGTTACCTGTCCAGACACAGGGGCTGAAAGCACAGGGGGTTGGAACTGGGTGGGCTTTGGGGTCCCTTTGAACCCAAACCACGCCACGATTCCATGGGCACCTCCATTAGTGAGAAACAGCTCAAGTCCGAAGGACGGCAGGCTCGGGGGGCAGGAATTGCTTTTGAAAGGAAAGGGGTGTAGTTATTAATTTCCAAACATCACACTCAGACACCTGAGGAACAGAAGTATAGGGCACGCAAGGATTTGCAGTGATTTTGAAAGCAGCAGAGCAGGAACACCCCTGGGGCTGGAACACGAAGATCCCCAGGAGGAGCTCCCCAATGGCCCTGATGAGCAGCAGGCTG
The DNA here is from genome assembly GCF_001522545.3 of Parus major. Taxonomy (NCBI): domain Eukaryota; kingdom Metazoa; phylum Chordata; class Aves; order Passeriformes; family Paridae; genus Parus; species Parus major. The sequence goes on from NC_031770.1 coordinate 366,841, forward strand.
TTTACTGCAGGCTCTGTGAGCTTTTGACACGAGTCATCGGGCAGAACTGACCCCAAAGGAGGGAACCAACGAGGGGAAACACACGGGCAGCGTTAGCAAAAATCAGGGGAAAAGGAAGATCTCCTTTCACCCACTTTGGGGAGCTGAGAGGCTTTTTAAAGTGACTGCAATACACAGCTCTCCTTTACTGCCCGAGGCCATGGCACCTGCTTCCAGCCCACCCCGAGGCTTGCTCTGGAGTCAGCAGAGGAGAGCCCCACTCAGGCAGCTCCACTGGTTTGAAAGAGCAGGTGGGAACAAGTTTAACATCTAAAATTAGATGGGAGCATGAATGCTCTTCAAATTTGAAGTTTAAGTTACATTTATTTTGAGTGCCCAGGTTTAGATGTTCTGATTCGAGAGAAATCCACACAATTCACTATTTATGAGCCTGAGCAAATAGCCTGACACATGCTGAGTGTGCAGGGGCTTTTCAGCTCACTTCCCAGGGCGTGGAGTCCCGAGCTCCTCTCTGCCCAGACCCCTGGAAGGAAAGTTTTGAGTCAGGAGGAGAAGGGGGGAAACTCCCAAACCCCACTAAGCCCAGGTGGAGCCTGGGTGTCCAAACTCAGGAGCTGCAGAGGGAGATGTCAGAGCGAGGGGACCTGCCCAGGCCCTGCTGCCAGCCCAGAATCAGCAGCACTGCCATCACTCACCCTCTGCCACATCCCAGGGAGTTCTCTGCAGGCTCCAGGTGCTGCTTCAGTGCAGAGAGGGGGAGAGAGGCACATTCCCGGGGCTGTGTCCAAGTGTCCTGGCCGAGTGACACCTGCTCCTGCTGGGCTGAGGGCACCCTGGCCAGGAATGTGTCTCGCTCCCTTCCTTCTGCTCTTCTCTTCTGAGGTCCATCAGGGATGCCCCAGGAAAAGAGAAGGAGAAAATGTGGAAGATAATAAACACATCTTGGCAGGAGATTTAAGAAATGATAAACTTTAGCATTTGTATAAAAATGGCAGCTCAGGCTCCCAGTGCAGGCAGCAATAAAACAGACAAAAAGCTCCATGAGACGCTTCCTGCGATTGTCCCGGGTTTGGCTGGGGTAGTTTTCCTCTCATGAGCTGGTACAGGGCAGTGCTTTGGGTGTAGGGTGGGGGTAATGCTGGGGGCAAGGCAGCTGCAGCTGTGTCCCCTTTCTCAGAGCCCCAGCAGGGACAGCGAGGATCAACAGCTCCTCAAGGGACCGGGGATGCTTTGCTGGGACACCCCTCCAGCCTGGCTGGACCCTGTGATCTGCTGCATCCCTCCCACTCCCACCAGAGCCACCCCAAATCCTGCACAGCTGTCACTCGCTGTGGGGCCAGCAGACATCTGCAGGGGGAGGTCCCCACGGATCAAACTGGCTTCTGCAGGCCTAACGAAGGCTGTGGATTTTAGAGTTTAAGGGCTACAGAAGGGACCTGCAAGTGGGCAAGACCTTCAATACAGAGCCTTAATTCTGCCTCAGCTCAGCCAGCCCGAGGGTCTCTGCATCTGGTTCTCATTTTAACAAACACAGCTGGAGTGGGTGCGGATGGGGTGGGCAGCACAGAGCTCAGCTGTGTCTGCACAGGACCTTAGATCAGAATGGCAGCGTGGTTAGGGTGGGAAGGGACCCCCAGCTCTCAGCATTCTGCCATGGGCAGGGACAGCCAGCCCCTGTTTGTGCTGCAGGAGCAGAGATCCCAGGAGAGCACGAGGTGCTGCCAGGTCACACGTGTCAGAGCCAGTGTCCCCAGACCCCAGCTGGAGCAGGGGGCTCACGGGGAAGGTACCCTCAGACAGACATGGAGCAGCAAACGCTGATCCTTGTCCCTGGAGCCAGGCTGGCCTGCAACAACAACAGGAGCTTGGTTACCTGAACACAAAACTGTGCAGACAGAAAGCACCAGCTCCTGTATCAGCAACACATTAACAACCTAAATTGGAGTAAATGTGGAAAGGTGATACCTGGCCTGGTCTGCACAAAAAACACTCTCCTTTCACCCTTAAAAAAAGTCAAAAGCACATTAGAGAGGAACAAGAGAGGGGATTAAGTGTTCTCCTGTAATGCTCCTATACTGTGTTTGCTTAAATTGCTGGATTAACAAGGGAACCGAATTTCATTACATGCATGAGAAAAATTAATACAAAATTAAATTAATGTCGTTATTTGTATTACTGAAACAGAGCAAAATGCAGAAGGAGCAGCATTTTTAAGTGGTAAAAGGGCAATGTATTCCTTTTTCAAATACAGAAAATTAAAGAGTTAGGGAACCATTTAAATTGGAAAAGACGTGTAAGACCACAGAGTCCAACTGTTAACCGAGCAATGAAGTTAAAAAGAAATAATTTTAGTTCTCTGAATGAAATTCACATCAGCTTCGAGAAGGAACAAGAAGATTTACTTCCTGCCCACAGCCTGTAGCAACTTACACATCTGAGTTTGCAGGGACTGTCCCGGGACTCTGAAATGTTATGTAAACCAGAAATAAACCAGCTGGGTTCTGCACAGCCACAAACCAAGCCCAGGAGCACCCCCAGCTTTACACAACAGCATTTGGGTGAGGCACATCCCTAATGAAGAGAGGGCAAAGCCTGATTGTGTGAGGTGGCATTGCAGCATCACTCCCAGCCGGGATGCAGAGCCGTGCTCAGACGAAGCTGCTGTCAGAGCATCTCTGTGAGTAATGCCCAGGGGCTCTTGCATTCGGCTCTGCTGCTTTCACAAGGCCCAAAAGCCACGAAGAAAAATGGCAGGACCCCTCAGGGCACGAGAGATGCAGCTCTGTCCTCTTCCCACCCCTTCTGGGGCTGAAAGACACCCGGGTTTCACAGCATGGTTACTTTGAAAAGAGAAACCTGTAAAACTATGGACATTTATTTCTAAAATCCACTTTGTGTAATATTTGCTTTTTCTGCCAAAGGACGTGTTGGACTTTGGGCCCCCGGAGCTGCACGAATCCACCCGAGGATGCTGAAATAAATCAGCTGGTGGCCAAAGCTCGGCTTCTGGTGGCAGCATCTCCTCCTCATCCCCTGGAGCCCCAGGGGGAGCCCAGAGGCAGCGGCAGGAGCAGCCCAGCACGGAGGGAGCTGGCTGCAGGAGCCAGAGGAGCCTGCTGGCAGTCAGGGCTGGCTTCCTCCAGTGCCTCTGGATGAGCCATCCTCAGGGATGGCTGGAGAACAGACAGGAGAGTCCTCTGGGGCTCTGGGAGCTCTGCTGCTGCAGCCTCAGCGTGCCTCAGCCCTCCTTTTGCCCTCAGTGTTCTCCTTTCAGCACCAGCCATTAATTCATGGCAAAATTAAATGGGTCTCAGTTACAGAACGATTTCTATGGGAAGGAGTTCTCTGTTTTCCAAGGGCATTTTGGGAGAGCAGTGGCCAGCAGTGGCCAGCAGTGGCCAGCCCAACAACATCTGCTCTAAATAAGACATTTCATCGATAGCACACACACAGGGCTGGAACACAGAGGGATGGATTGAACCATAACTCAATAATTCCCATAAAGAACAAATGCAGCCAACTCACACTGGAGCAATAATCAGGCATTCAGTGAAATCGCCCCTAAATAATTCTGTAACTCAGGAACATTTTAATTTTTTCCCCTCTTTTTAATTTTGTAGTTGCCCTTGTTTTCTCCATTTATTATTGGTTTTCACTTTATGATTCCCTGAGCCTTCCACAGAAGGAATGCTTGATCACTTCTTCTAAAAACCACCGATAAGAAAATTAAATCCCTTAGGCATCACTGCCCAGGGTAGTTGCATAACAAACTGAGTATATATAGAAATTGCTTTCCAAGTGTTTACATAAGAGCTTGGAATAACACAGATGTAAAATAAAAAATCCAACTCAATTTACAAACCAGCCCTGCAGTGCTTCTGTGTCTGATAACGTGGAGCGAGCGAATCAGCTTACCAGTGGTGCACAGGGAATATTAGTCTGGTGCTCTTTACATAACTGGGAAAGAAAGATTAAAATGGGGCAGACAAGTGTGCATAAAAGGGTGATTTGCTTATCCTGGAGAAGATCCTCTGTCTGGCCAGAGAAACTGGCACAGAAGTTCATGCTTTAAGATACTCCAAGCTGTCCAAAATCTCCTCTGGTCTCTTCGTGCAAGCTGATGCCTGTTCTGAGACCACAACTCCACAGACAAACTCTGCTCGACAGTCTCAGTCACAGCACCCAACAAGGAAACCCAGGTTTGTTTTACCAACCTCTTTCAAGACTGAGCAGCACAATCATTTATCTCCAAAATGTTCCCGTCCTTCCAGTTCTGGGCCTTGGAGCATCATGCAGGGCACCAAGCATGTCAGTCCAACCAAATGTAAAATCCTCTTGTGAATGAGATGGCTCCTCTCTTTAGGCTTTGAGCCCAGCCTGAGGGTCCTGTGCACACTCCCAAAGGAGAGCAGCACTCACCGGTGCTGGTTTTAACTAAGCTGCACCTTGGGCACGTTGTGTTGATGTCACCCAAACCTCAACCCTCTAAAGCCCAGCTTTCCTTCTGCTGATCTCCCCCTCTGCAGCATCTGGATCCAAATAGGATAGAATAGAATTCAGAATTTGATAGAATTTAATTTATTTCCTTCTGGACAGCAATGGAACAAACGGGCCTGTGGAGATCAGTTCAGCCTTCTATTACTGTGCATGCATTAAACATTAGAACTGCCATACTCCTCCTGGTAGGGACATGAAAAATGCACAGAACATTCCCCATTTGAATTTCATCATTGTCCATAATGCTCTCAAAGGTTTCTGCTCTTTTCAGATGTCCCCCTGTCGCTTTCCTGAGCAGCCTCATAGAGCTCTCCCTCTCCCCTTTCTTCCTGCCTGCTTCTCGGTGGGTACAAACCAGACAGGTTCCACCACTCCCAAAAGGGAAGAATGAACATTGTGGGCAGAGCTGACCTCAGCTGAGCACCACCTGGCCATTCAGGGACAGAGCAGAGACATCTGCTGCAGCCTCTGGCTCCGTGCAGCTCCCACCCCACAGCTGCTGCCTCTCCCCATGAAAATCAGAATTTTCCAGTGCCTACACCTGACTCCCAAAAGGCATTCTCTGGACCCACTTCACAGAGCAATGCTGGGAACCGCAAAGCTGCTGCAGACCATTAACACAGATCTTACATTTTCTGTGACATCCTTTTTTTTTTTTGCCTGGAGCAAAAAGAAATCTCTGATTGAGCCCTCTCTGGAGGATGACTTCTTGGGAATTCTCCCCCAGCCACAACAAGGGCACTACTCCAAGCCATGCTATCCTGAATTCTGCCTCTTCCAGTGTTACATGTTTAACCAATTTGCTCACATTCCCATGAAACAGCTCGGAGTTTTCCCCATTTCAGCTCAAGGGAAGGTTTCAGCTGGGGTGCCTCCTGCAGCCTCACTGCTGAGCCTCTCCTCTTTCCCTGGACAGGAGGAGTCCTCGTGTCCACCAGGGATTTCTCCACCCCGTGCCTGTGGCACAGGTAGGAGGAAACAGCTCAAGTTGCCCTCTGGCCACCAAGGAGGGCTCCAGAGGGACAGAAACCCTCAGCCCCCACCAGCACTGGGGAAGGATATTTTCCATATGTGGTGCTCGGATTCATCTCACTTCTGAGCTCTTGTAGCAGCAGCTGAACCATCCACTAACAGCACACAACTTCCAGGCACAGAAAGCATTTATCTTCCTTCAAGTGCAGCATTTTATTGACTGATGGAATCTACAGAAGGGGAACGAACACAAACACTTTAAATCCTGCACCAAGAAGGGTATTTTTTTGTAAAAACAGGTGAAAAGGCAGCTTCACAAAATACACTGTGCAGAACAGAGTCAAGAAATAAAAAACAAGCTCCCTAAAGCCCAAGGGAGTTTGCAGCCTGTGAACTCACTGGTTTCCAGACCCCAACACAGCAGCAGCAGCTGTTGCTCACTTGGTGGGAGACAGGGACAGTTTAAGTTGTGCCACACAAGCTCCAGAGCATAAAACCTGTTTACTCCACACTTAATGATGGAGTCAGCCCTCTCTTAAACAAGCAGTTCCATGAACAAATGTGGTTTGAAATAGCTGTCCCAGAATAAAGGCATCCTAAGTCCCAGCATCTTTTCCATTGCCCACCCCTGGACCCTCCTCTGCCAGGCAGGAGTTGACTGATCACCTTTCCACTGCACAGTTCCACGTTCCCTGTTCCCTCTTCCACATGAAAACCCGATTTTTGCAAGATCTAAAAGCATGCCATACTCCCAAAGCCCCTGATGTATCACCCTGCACCTTGGGGTGCTGTTTCTCCAGAGGGGCGTCCCCCTTCTCCTCTCTGCTTCCAGCAGGAGTGTTTCTCTTCCAGCAGGGCTGCTGATCAATCCAGGCACGAGCCAGGAGGGCACTGGGGCTCCATAACCTCAACCTGAGAGCCCACAGCTCTGTGGGAGCGAGGTGTGGACACTGGGGCTCCATAACCTCAACCTGAGAGCCCACAGCTCTGGGAGGACACAAACCCTCTGGGCAGGAACATCTCAGCTCCTGCTGCAGAGCACGAGCTCAGAGAGGACAGAGGCTGCTGGGGGTCAGGGCACAAAGCACTGACAGAACCCCAGGGTGGGTTGGGTGGGAAGGGGCCTCAAAGCCCATCCCATCCCACCCCAGCCATGGCAGGGACACCTCCCACTGTCCCAGGCTGCTCCAAACCCCATCCAGCCCTGCCTTGGGCACTGCCAGGGATCCAGGGGCAGCCCCAGCTGCTCTGGGCACCCTGTGCCAGGGCCTGCCCACCCTGCCAGGGAACAATTCCTTCCTTCTTCAGTTCAGCAGTGTAAAATCTGAGTGAGGGAAAACTATTGCTGCAGATCCCTGGAAAACTGAGCCCCAGTGCTGGGCTTGGCTTCCCCATTTTGGAAGTGTGCAGAAGATGAATGCTGAAATTGTTCAAGAGGCACTTCAGGTCCATGCTTGGTGGAACAGAGGCCCAGTCTGGCCAGGTGCTGCTGCAGAGTGTGGCATGTGGGAACGTGGCTGTGGCAGGAGAAACCTGTCCACCTCTGTCTCACTGGTGCTCCCAAGGGGGAACAGTTTCACTCCTGCAAGTGCTGTGATCAGGGTGTCAGTCCAGATCACTCCTCACAGGAGTTTCAGGCTTTGAAAAGGCAAAGAAATTCCCAAATCCTGTTCTTACAAACAACCACCCCACAATAATCAACCAAAAAACTGAAAATCCAAAAGTCTGGCTGTTTAACTCGGAGAAACAATGGTTCTTCCCCTGCCAGACCCTGTGCCTGTGGCCCTGCTGCTTCCTGGAGAACTGCTAAAGCTCTCTTTGCAGACACAGACAAGCTGCTCACCTGAGCCCCTGCTGACAACTCACTGTTGGCCTTATCAGGAGAGAAAATATCTCCAGCTGACATAGTGTGCAGGAAAGCTGGCAAAAAAAGAGGCAAAGCCCCATCTTCAAAAAAGGAAGGATTTCCTGAGACAATGCAGTGCTCAGAGAATGAAACAATACAACAGCAAAGAAACAAACAAACCTCTCCCCACACACAAAATAAAAACCACACAAAAAATCTCACCAAAATATACACAAGACAACAGTCTTACCACCTCTGAAAACTCTGCAACAAACTCAATGAAATCAAAATTAAATTGAATGAAATTTAATTGAATAGAATGAAATGAAATGGAGAAACAGAGATAGGGAGTAGGAGAGAGGGAAACATCAAAAGAAAGTGTGAAAAGCAGCGAGGCACAGAGCACCAAGGGACTGAAAGGAGGAGAGTAGAAATGAGATTTACAGCCCAGTGGGGTGCAGGTCAGCAGAAACACTCAGGGATGAGCGGCCAGGGGAGGAGAGGCACATGTTCCTGCAGGCTCAGCTGGGGCAGGAAAAGGCTGCTCTGGCCAGAGTGGTGCCCAGCCCAGAGCAGTGCCACAGCCCTGCTGGTGTCTGCCAGGACATGGAAGTGCTCAAACACTGACTGAGTGTGTGCTACTGATGTCTACAGCTTTGTCCTCTAGGCCCTACTCTCACTGTATTGAACTCCTAGCAGTGTCTAGGAGCTTTCTGGGATAAAAGTATCCTTGCACAGGAAGTTGACCAGGTTGTGGTCAACAGTTTTTTGTTTCCAACTACTCTCCTACCCTTATATTTAAGAGAATTACTGGAAAATTCACCAGGGATGATGGCTGGAGACCTCTCTCACTGACAGCAGGTCTGCTGCCCTGGCACACGAATGCCCTTGAGCAGTGCTGGGGTAGGCTGGGGGAGCCTTGGACCTGTGGTAAAAGTGAACTCAGCAGCCAGTTCTCCCCGTTTTCCTGTCCCTGGTGACAGCTGCAGACCCCTGCACTGCTCCCAGGACCTCTCCTTTAGGTGATGGACACCCACAGGACTGTTCAAGGGAATCGACCCCGAGGCGGCTCACCAAATCCATCTCACATCAGTAATGCCAAAACTCTCCAAACACATTCATTTATCACCAAGGAAAATACTGTACAATGGCCCAGGGAAGGGATGGGAAGAGGCAAGGCATTAGGTCTGGCTTTCATCAATGTCCTTGTCAGGATCCACGGCCGCAGCTTCGCTCTCCTGCTGCTGCTGCTTCTTCCAGAGCTTTGCCATGGCCAGGAGTTTGAGGTTGGGCTGATTGGCAGTGTCCTCTGGGAAAATATAATCATAGTACTCCTCCCATCCAGCATCAGACTAGAGAGAGAAACACCACAAAGCCAGTTTAATTTGCATGTCAGCTATCAGGAGGTGCTGCTAATAACAAATTGGAGAAAGAACAGAAAATGAAAGCCCGTGTTTGCCATCCCCTGCCCAGAGCTGACTCCATAAAGCACAAAGGCACTGAGGGCTCACAGCCACCACTGCCAGCGCTTTTCCTTACCCCATCTTCGGCCTGCAGCTTCCTCCTCTTCTTTATCTTCTCAGGCATCAGTTTATCTATCCTCTCCTTGGTGGCATCGGTGCCGAACTCGTCCTCGAAGCTCCTCCAGGACTCGAGCAGCATGACCCTCTCCTCCTTCTCCTCGCAGCCGCGCATGGCCTTGTTGGCCTCCTCGTAGACCTGGCGGCAGCGCGGCAGCCGCTCCTCGCGCCCCGCCGCCAGCTCGAACTGCGCCAGGCTGATCCACACCTGCGGGCACAGCGCAGCTCCAGCCTCTGCTCCGCGCCTCCATGGCCAGGGAACAGGCTGCAAACAGCTCAGCGGCACAAAAGGGCAAACGCCAACGGCAGCAGGTGCCCAGAAAACCCCCTGGCTCCTCAGGAGTGAGGTCTCCCCGCCTCAGCGGGACACAACATCCACGTCACACACGTGGATCGAGGCGTGAGAAATCTGTGAGCTTAGTTTAGCTAGAAAATCACAGTTTTCCTGGCACTGTTTCAGCAACCAAGATCCCACAGCTGCTCAGCAAGGAGAGCTGCTCAGAACAGCCCCTCTCACCTGAGACAGGCCTGCTGGTGTACAGAGCTCAGGAACTTCCCTCCCCCCTTCAGAGCAGGGGCACAGGCCTGACCCTGAGCTGGGCTGGGCCAAGGCAGCCCAGGCTTCCCCTGCCTGCCCCGGGCCAGGGTCAGGCCCAGCTCTGTGTCCTGGGTGCCCACACACACACCTTGACGTGCTGTGTGCGCTGCAGCAGCCGCCGGTAAAGGTTCCTGGTCTTCTCGTACTCCTCCTGCTCAATCTCAAAGTCAATGTAGGATTTCCAAAGCACCTGCAACAGAGAAGCCCCTCATCACTTCATCCTGAGCACGCTGGGAGGGGAAGAGAAGGAACAAAGGTGGAATTTCCCTGAGAAAAGGTTCAGGGATCAGGGTGCTCACCAGTGGCATGGGCACTAGGGCTGAGCAGCACCAAACCTGGTGCCCATCAGGCATTCAGCTTCCAGCTCCCGTTTTATCTGGTGGGTTATTCCCGTGCTCATCAGGCACACTGTGCAGTGAAGCCCTGCAGGCAGGCAGTCCCCCCGCTCACCTCGGGCATGTCCAGCCGCGGCTGGCCGATAGCCAGCTCGTAGATGGCGCGGGCGCGGTCGATGTCCCCCAGGATGGTCTCCAGCTCAGCAAACTTGATCCAGGACGTGCAGTTTTCTGGAGCAAACTCCAGGAATTTCTCATACAGCTTCCGGCAACGGTCAAACTCACGCAGCTGTAGCTCCAGCTCAATGTAACCTTTAAACAGTTTGTTTTTTGGACATTTACCTATGGATGTCCCCTGTTACGCAAAAACAAACAAACAAACAAACAAACCCTCAATGATCTTGCAGTAAAATAAAACCCCACTCGATTTTCTGAGTGTTTGAACCACAACTCATTGTTTTGCACTGTTGATTCAGCCTGTTCAGGGCCAGTAGCAAATTCAAGCCGTGTTTGCAGAACAAATGTGCATCTGTAAACACCGAGAGCCCGGCAAGCAGAAACATCTGTCACTTGTCCTTGTTTCACACGACATGGGCTCCCCACAGAGTGGAACCTACCCTGGTTCATCAGCTGAGCACCTGAAGGAAGCACAGTGCCACTCTGCACCAGCCTGCCAGGTAAGCAGCTCCCAAGCATCCCATAAAACAAATGATACCAAACAAACAAACAAACAAACAGACTGTGGCCCCACACTGCTCCTCCTGGCACAGAGAACAGCTGCCCACCCCGGCCTCTTGGCTGCCAGCAATGGACAGGTGGAGAATAATGTCTTTACAAAGTGTTTTCTTTCTGATACACCTCAGTCTCTGAAGAAAACTGCCTGTCCTGAGCCAAGCTGTGAGAGGCAAATGGGAGAATCTGGATTCTCAGTTTGGGAATCTCTTACAGCAAGAGTTCAGAATGGGCATACCTGAGACAGGCTGTAGTGAACTTGGCCTTGGAGTCACTTCTAGAGACAAGTATTGTTTACTAAGCAATGTGGGTTTTGCTCCCTCAAGCCAGTGTGAGGTAATTTGTGATGGAATTCCCTACCCACAGTTCTCCTGCACATTGTTCCTACGTGTTTAATACCTTGGAATTTATTAAAAATGCAGGAAACCACTACTTGGGACTATCAGTTTGGTCACTGTTATGGCCCTCCACAGATGCCACTGGTATTTCAGAATATGCTCAGTTCTTCTCCATGTGTCCTCCATCACTGTTTGAGTGGAAACCCCATCAGCTTGCTCTTCAAAGTCAAACCACCTCAACTGCTACCAACACTGCCTTTCTCTCAAAATGCCTGATGCAATCCTTAGCTTACTAATAATACACGACAGGAAAGGAAAAGGGAGAAGGGAGAAGGGAAAAGGGAGAAGGGA
>NC_031770.1:378372-385427 GCF_001522545.3 Parus major
GGAAAAAGGAAAAGGAGTTTTCAATTTCAACAGCTACCATTTCTTGCTGCCCCATCACAGCCTGCTGTCCTTGATGTGCTGACATTCACAGAGTGGACCTGCTTGCCAGCTCCTGAGCCTGCCTGAAGTGCCTGTGGTTGCTTCTGTCAGCAGCTGGGACTGGCACACAGTTTGGAATGGCCCTGCCATTCATCTGCAATGCTTTTTAAAACACTACTGCTACAACAAGTGTCAGTGGAAGCCAGCAGCAGCAGCAGCAGCAGCAGCAGCAGCAGCAGCAGAGAACCTGTCCAGCACTGAGCTGATGTGGCTGCTCTGCATTCAGAGGAGTGCTCTGTCATTTCTGCCTGGGGCTAATTCATCAGAACAAGCTACATCTCCTTTTAAATCATACATGACTGTAAATGCTAGCCCCTGCAGACTCCTCAGATGCTTCATTTTAACTGGATTAAACCACCAATTTAAAAAGGACAATTGAAGATCTCCTAATGCCATTCCTGTGTTACTATCTGTCAGTGAAGTCAATTATGGCTCTGACAAAAGCTTACCAAAGCCCTTCTGGCAAGGGGGAGGTTTTTCTGGCGAATTTCAAACTGTGCATACAGCAGCCACATTTTGGCAAATGTAAACTGGAAGAAAAAGAACAAAGTGCTATTTAGGTTGGAAAGTCAGTAGATGACACTATGTACATTGATTAAAAAAGACAAGCATTCTGTCTATACAAGACATGACTGCTACTGCAGGTGATCTCATTTGATCTCAGTGTTTTCCTGCTGAAAGGTTTAGAACTCAACCTCAAACCTCTGTGACAGGACAATATATTGGGGTGAAAAGAAAAATGGCCAGGACAGAAGTCCTCTAAACTGGAGGAAACAATTTTTAACCAATCATCAACTGGCTATTTGTGAATCAATGAATATCTAATTAGCTCTTAATAATGAGAGATTAATCTGACACTCAGATGACACAATGAATGACAAACTAGGAAAAGAACAGGAACAAGGATTTTGACACTCCAAGGCAATGCAGTTGTAAGGGTTTGGCCACGTGGATGTTTTAGTCAAACATCACAAGCCAAAAATAAACCCACAAAATCCCAATCAATCAGCCCTGAAGACTGACTGCAATGGGGAAGACAGACCTGAAAGCTGTTCTGTCAAACACAGCTGCCTCAGGGGTGACCATGGAGGCCTCTGGATGCTCTAAAAGGTGTTAACCCAGTTAAGCAGAGCCTCAGGTGCCCTAGAGAGACTGCAAGAGACTGGGCTGTGAGCAGCTGCTCAGCATCCTGCCTGAGGAGGAATGCAAGCCAGCAAAAGCTAAGTGGTCTTCCCTATTTTCTGACTACATGTGACTTCATCTTCTTACATTCTACTTAGCAACTACTTTGTAATTTGAAAATACTGGAAAAACTCTAGTGTCTCCTGTGTATGAGGAAATCCTGACACCAGTGCTTGCCCTGCAGTTTCCCTCTGTGATACAAGTGACAGACATCCTGCACTCCAGCTTGAAAACTTCCCCATCCATTCTGGAAGGTGGATGTTTTGAGAAACTGGAAGGGATGGTTGAAGTTTTAAGCAAAGCCTTCATGAACCTGCCAAGCAGCTGTTTGGAGGTGCTGACACTCCTGAATGACGGGGGAGAAGAGAACTAAAGGATCTTATCTAAGGCATTTTAACCCAAAACTCAAGCCAAACTGCTGAAGGAGCCATACCTTCTTGTGGGGCAGGAGCTCAAGGCATGCCTGGTACACCTGCCTGGTTCTCTCTGCATCCTGTAAGGACAGGCAGCGTTAAACACTTTGTTTACTGCTGAGATTCTGCTGAATTTGAACCCTGAAATGACTGCAGAACAGTATCTAAGTCAAGCAGGTTAGAATCAGGAACGCTTATCTACTTAGTGTGCACAATTCATAGGTGATGGGTTCTGAATCAGCAAGACTCACCTTTTCCAAGCAAGGTTTAGTGCTAGGAAGCCGACAACAGAACAAGGAGTGTCCCGGGCGTGGGAGGAAAAACCTCTCTTTTCCTTTAACAGACACCAAACAGGTGCTCTGTGCTCAGAGCAGCTCTGGTGCTCCACGACTGGAAACAGAATAAATACCTGCACAGCCTCAAAGGCCACTACAGCAACAACGTGGCTGCTTCACCAACAGTTTCTGGTGGATATAAAACTATTTCACAAGCTGAGGTAACAGTGTGCCATGGGCAGTTCAGCCGGGGCCACCACAAATACCCGCTCCTGCTTCTGTTACCGGTGCCTTTCTGAATGAATCGGGGTAAAATGACTTTGGCTTTTTCCCTCCCTTATGCAGAGGAGGGAAAATACAGAAGAGTAAAAATTCTCTATATTTAAATAGCAAATCCTGCAGCACGTTACACAAAACTAGCAACACCAAGATAACCCGGTTCTCGCTTTTCCTACTGAAACATCAGCAGCAGTTTCCTGTCCGGAAAGGGAAACGCCCGAATTGTCAGCACTTGCCTTTGCCTCCAGCTCCTCATAGAGTGCATAGTTAATCCAGAGGTAGATGTACCTCTTCCAGTGGCGCTTCTCCTGGATGGGGGGCACGTTGGCGATGGCTCTCTCGTACACCTCCCGCACGGTCTCGGCGTCAGTGTCGCTCTCCACCAGCCGCAGATAGTCGAACCACGCGTCGTAGTTGTGGGGGTTTGCCTTCCAGAGACAGGGGAGCGGGGCAAACAAACTGCAGTCACTAAAACCAACACAGCCTCATCCTTTGCCTGCTCAGAATTTCCCCTTTCAAATAGATCACTGGAACATTAACAAAAACAGTCAGTCTCGGGGACGCTTCAGGTAGAGCTTTCGGGCCATAAATGACTTTGCTCTAAATGTAATTGTTTTTATTTTGCCCTCAGCATTGTCTCAATGAAGGCAATCCAAGTAAAGCGTGAGAAGGGACGACGAATGATGAAACGTGCAGTGTGGCACAACAGCAGACAGGTGTGGCACAGCTGTTTTCTCACAAAAAGGTATTCATGCACAGGTGAGGTACCCTGCAACAGCTATTCCCTAACTACAGTAGTAACTACAAGCTAAACTGCATTATCCCTAAGGGTACCAAGCTTTGTGTTCAGTCCAAAACCTGCACAACCTAATTAGAAAGCAGAAACAACAAAGGTGGTGAATGCAGGTATCGTTCTCTCCCCCAGGGATGGAATTCTGGCTCTAAAATGAACATTCCCTTGGGTGTGTTTTTGGACTGACTCAAGGGTGATGTGAAACTCATCAGCCCTGACTGTCAGAAAATACTCGTGTCCCTCACGCACCAGCTGGCTGTACAGTGAGCCTGGAGGCTCCCTGTCCCACGTACCTTCACCTCCTCCTCGTACTGGAATCTCCTCTTGCTGACAATGATGTCCTCGATTCCTCTCCGGTCTCCAAACTTCTTCTCAAAGATGGTGTAATTCTTGAAGAGATTCTGGGCATCCTGCTTTGGAATTCTATCCAAGGCGTATTTGTAGATAACCCTCACTCTTTCAAACTGAAAACATGAAATATAATTTGACAAATGTTTACAAAGCAGTTTCTGTCCTCCCCCATAGTTTTTCAATGAGCTTTTGGCAATATTTAATAGAATATAGAATTGTGGAACATCCCAGTGTAAGTGATTGTTTTAGAACAGGACTAACGCAGATCCCCCTGAAGAGTAAACTTCTCAGGGGGGAAAAATAAACCTGAAAATGTCAGTCCCCATCATCTCTTATTCATTTACAGGTTTAGAATAAAATTTAAACCAATTCAAGAGGTCTTCAATTTCCTAACAGCCTGGGAACCTTAGAGAGTGTGAAAAACGTCTGGACCCATCCAGTTTTCTATCATGCAGGCCTAAAACCTCTCAGAACCTCTCCAGTCTGAGGATACAGGTTTGAGCCAATGCTGCTGGTCTTGGGCTGGGCAGACCTCCCTTAGAGCAGGTTTTGTTGATGTCACCAAAAGACAACTAGAGGAGAGCAAAACACCGTCTCTGTAACTCAGACTACAATCACGAGGCGCTGGGAACGACGAGCACTGCAGCAAATGCTAAATGCCTTAAGTTTTGATATTGAAGGAGGAACATGGCAGGACTCAGATGTGTTATCAAGAAGACCTTACCTCTTTCTGGTTCTCCTCAAACTTGGCGAAAGCCACGTACAGGTGCTCATCCATGTGCTCCTCCCCGAAGAACTCCACCGCCCTCTCGTACACCTTCCTGGCGTGGGCAAAGTAGCTGTGCTTCTCCTCGAAGCGAGCGTACTTGATCCAGTTCTTCACCTCGGGGTGAACCAGCACGAGTACAGCTCTTGTTAAAGAAACAGCCCTGGCTGAGTGGCACACCCCAGCTCTGCTCCTCCCAGGGGCTACTGCCTCAAGGAGCGCACCACACAGCTCCCAGGATGGCACGCAATAAATGCAGCTGGCAAGAAGAAACCTGCAGGTCCAAGCATGCAAAGGCTTTGTGCCTTACTGAGAACTTAAAAAGGGGTAAGGGGCAGGGAGAATCTGAGGAGAAACCTGAAACAAACGATGGCTATGAAGGAGCTGGGTGTGTGAGTGGTGCAGGTAAACACATGCTGTTGTGGCAGGACCTACAGCCACTGCACTCAGTCTGCAGGCTTTCTCTAAGCATGCTTTTAACACCTCCTGCTGGCTCATTCCCAGCACACCACAGTGAAAAGGCAGAGGGACACTGCTGGACACTGAACACTTGGGAAGGAAATAAAGAACGGAGACCTCAACCCAGGCAGGAATCACAAGGCTCTGGAAAGGATATATCTCTCGTAAATGCTCCGTGCTCTGTCCACCTCCTTGTATCTCAGCTCAAAGTTAATGTAGGAATGCCAGGCTTGCTCCTCTGGCTGCCACTCCATCCACCGCTCAAACACCTGGCGTGAGCCAGCAACGTTGCCCAGCATCTCCTCCATGTAGGTGTACTTGTACCTGGGGAAAGGACACGGAGCTTCTGCACTCACCTGTGAGCACGTCCCCCCAGGGAGTGCCTCCTAAGAGCATCCCTGAGCTTCCCCCACCTATTTCCTCCCACCCCAGAAATGCCTGCAGGCACAGCAGTGGCTGGTGGCATCCAGGCACACAAACATCCTCCTCCCCCCATGCTCTTGCCACTTAAAATTTCAAAACCTTTCCAAAACTTCAGCCTTCCTCCCTTTTTTTTCAGACTAGCCCGAAGACTTGGAGAAACAGGATAATCTGCATAACCCCAGGACAGCCAAATGCTGTGGGGTTTTTTTGGGGCTAAAGGGGATCTCGCTGCTCTGCCACCGTACCAGAACTGGTTCACCCTGGGCAGGGTGGTGATGGCCCGGTCCCAGATGTTCCGGGCGTGGTTGACCTGGCGGTTCTTCATCTCCATCTCGGCATATTTCAGCCAGAGCGTGACGTTCCTGTAGTCCACGTCCAGGGCACGCTCGTAAATGGAACGGGCTCTGGAAAACACGAGCACAGGGCAGGTAAAACGTGCCTCCCAGACTCTGGTGTGTCTGAAAAGGCTCCTAAGGGATGCCTGCAGCAGCATCATCCTTACCTCTGGATTTCCTTCAAGCTTTCCTCCCATTGTGCGTACTTTATCCAGTTACTGATAACAGTCCTGTTCTTTCTTATGTTATCTTCAAAAGTCTGAGGAGAAAATGACATCTGTAAGTCAGAAATCCCTCTGCAGACCATTCCCATCAAAAATGGCTTATGGGGTATTATTATGACCATTAGCAATATGCTTGCTTTCCTTAGGCATTTTCAAAGCAAAAAGTCAAGCGAAACCATGGGTAAAACCTGTACAAGCAAAGCAATTAATTTAAAAGAAGATTTATAACTCAGCATTACTGTAAAGTTTTTGGGTTTTTTTCTGCTTTATGTTCTTTTATAGTGGCTGGCTAGATACTGGTGGTAATGAAGAAAACACCTATTAATTGTGTAAATAATTACCCTTTCAGTGTTCTGAACATGGGCACAGGGGAGATGTTGCTTGCTACCAGATTCTGTCAAGCAACAAATCTGTAAATTACAGCTTCTGCAAAAGGACAGCATAAAAAAGGAGTTTTAAAGAATTGGTGTCCACCTGGGAAATCCACGAGGAATACGGACTACATCTTTAGTTTAGTTTTAGTTAAAACCACTGGAATTTTAATGCTTTTTTGCGAGCGTAGAGATTAAACCTGGCTTCTTTTCAGCGTACCTTCCTCTTCCGGAGTTTATAGTCGTTTAGCTCTTCAACATCTGTGATCTTCTGCTGCGGAGGCGGTGGCAGAAGCTCGAGCTCCCTCTCCTTTGCCTCTCGCAGAAGCTGCTCCGCTGTGATTTGAACTTCGGCGGGTGCTTTGTTTTTCACCTGCAAGAAAAGCGCCAGGGGGGCTCGGCTCGCGTTTCCCACCGCGCCACCGCCACGGCCACGCTCCTCCGGCGCCCCGCTACGCGCGGAGCCCGCCGGGACCCGCCGGCCCGGGCCGATGTGGAACCGAGGGGGAACCGAGGGTACCCGGGGGGTTCCCGGGGGGTTCCGGGGGGTTCCGGGGAGGTTCGGGGGGTTCCGGGGAGGTTCGGGGGGTCCCCGCCGCCCTCCGCGCCGCCCACCTTCGCCACTTTGGGGATGCGCTGCTTCCCGGCCGCCGTAGACGCCATCTTGCCGCCGCTGTGTGCGCGGGCCCCGCCCCGGCACCCCTGACCTCACGCAGCCCCGCCCCAGCGCCGTTGCCGCGGTAACGGCGACGCGTCCCCGGCGGGCGGTGGGACAGTCCGTTCCGTTCGTGGCACCGTCCGGCCGCTCTGTCTCGTCCGCGGGCTCATCTGTCCCGTCCGTGCCGCCCTTGGGACGCTCCGTGGCCGCTCCGCGCCGGGAACAGGGCAGGTGAGAGCGCGGCGCTGTGCCGCGGGGCGCCCCCTGGCGGCTCGGCGGAGCGGCTCTGTCCGCGTGCGTGGGCGTGGCCCGCGGGCCTGAGGGGGTCGCTCGCCCCCCGGCTCCGTGAGGCCGCTCCGGATGTGCCCATGGACAGCGCGGGTGCCCAGCCCCGGTGTCCACCCCCGGAGCCCAGCCCCGGGTTCAG
>NC_031770.1:385477-395693 GCF_001522545.3 Parus major
CGGCCCCGCCTTCCCGAGCCCCCGGGGGTGCCGGTCCGTCGCCGCCCGCAGCCGCCTCCCGCCGCTCCCCACAGCTTTCCCGAGGTATGTTCGCGTTTGGTGTCTTTTGGGCCACAAGCACCAAAAAGCCCCGCGTGGAAGCTCGCTTGTGCTCCAGGAGTGTTTGTGTGAGGAGGCGGGAGGGAACGCCTCTCTCCGCTGCTTCTGCGGCCGTCTCTGGCATGCTGCTCCGTGGGATGAAGGCAAGAGTTGCTGCGCGAGCAGCGAGTTTCCTTACGAAAATGGTATGTTTTTACTGTGTAAATGCTGCTTTAGCTCCCTGCGAGAGCGTTTAAGGGAGCTGGTGGAGACGGCTGTGTGTTTTTTTACCTTTGAGTTAAAACAAATGACTGTGAAAATGTTACAAACGGTTTTCCTCAGTTGAAGGTAGTAGTGCCAAGCCTCAGCTGAGGCACGGCCCTTTAAAGTTGGCGTTAGTTCTCCTTTTTGAAGCTGACGATGTGTTGCTTTAGGGTAATTTCGGGCCCCGCGCTGGAGCTGCAGTGTCTGGTTTGTCTGTGAAGGATGTAAGAGGGCATGCGGCTTTATCTGTGTTTAAAAGGTGCGAAAAGTTGCGTTTCTTTCGGTTTTTCATTTGAATTGGGAAATGCGGTGCCTGACACTGAGCGTCGCATTTGGGTTTGCGGTCACTTGGAAGTGGCTGTTGTGTTTGGCGGGGCGGTGAAATTGCTCTGCTGGTCTAGGTTTGTTGGTTTAGACTTTTTTTTTTTAGTTAGTACTGCTCTATTTTGTACTTCTATATAAGATAATTGCGGGGAGCCGTTGTTGGGTCGCTTTATTTCACGAGTGTTGGCTGGGTCGCAGCAGTGTGCAGGACTGAGCAGTCAGTCCAACACCCAGCTGGAAGGTGTTGGAGCCCAGGGCATGCACAGGTGGTCCGAGTATCGGCTGCCCGAGTGTTCTGGGCAAATCGACAAGTCAGTTGTGCCTGGCACGTTCTGTCCCTGAGGAACCACAAAAAAAACACTTCTTTTTTTCTTCTTTTTTTTTTTTTTTACCTAGGAAAGCAGTAGAACTTTGAATAGCCACAGAACTTTGAATTCCTTCTGAAGTTTAAGCCCTGCTGTTGAGCTCAAAAGAAATTCGAGGAGCAGCTTTGTACCAAAGACAGTTAACACACCTGAAGCTGCTGTTTAATCGGGACGTTGTTGCCCTGATTGTTTGCAGCTGAGCCTCCAGCCTGCTTCCCCTGACTGCCCACAGCTGAGCCTCCCACTGAAAGCCTTGCAGTTTGAATTTCTTGGTGATGAGCTGGTTAGCGTGCAAATGAATGAATAGGAAAGCAGCTGGAGCCTATTAAAACTATTGATTTCCTCTGTTTCCAGACAATAGGCGTGATTGCCTGCTGCATTTCAGGTGTGCACTGTATAGGCAGCGTGTTATCTGTGTGTATGCAGGAATCAGGCACCAAAATCCATAGGCGCTGCCCCAATTTAGAGTAGTTGTGAGAACCCCCTGCTGTGAGCGTGTTGGGCAGGGGATGGCTGGAGCAGAAGTGTTTTCCTTGGTTCCAGTGCAGCCTGTGGGATGGTCACAGTAACCTCCTGGAGGGGAAATGCGGAGGTGGTCACTGCTAGAAGGACTGAGTCACACGATGTCCCAGACATTGTCACCCTCTTCAGCCCTGTCACAGAAGACCTCTTCGGAAGAATTGATGTCACTTACCTTTTGTAAGTAACGGTGTTTTAGATTATCACCTTTCAGGCCATCACACTTAAAATGGCAGAAAACATTCTGAGTTTGGACATGGTGTGACATAATGACTTTTTGTGCCCTTTCTAAAAAAGGAAAGAAAATTCACTTTCATGTCTGTCATGTGCACTGTGACAGACATGAAAGTGAAAACTGTGAAACTTCAGACTGTGCAAACCTTGGTCCCTGTCATGGTGGGCAAGGTTTAATTCTATACTAGCTTCCTTTTGCTAAAGCTCAGAAGAAATGCTGTTGAGTAGCACCCGATGAAACTATCAGCAGATAGGCTGTGTCACAGATAGATACTGGTGGGTCACTTAGGTTTTTTTCGCCCCTTCATAGCAAAGATCTCAGATAACAGCTGTTTTGGGGGAAGAAAAAGAGATGTGTTGAGAAACATATAGACAGAAGGGAATGTCTTGCATCTCAAGTTTGCTAATATGGTTGAATATTTGAAAATCCACCTGAATTTCTATAGTGTTAGAACACAAATATTGTGGAAGCAACAATACCAAGTTAGCATGTGGATGATGAAGTTTTATTAAGGCCTGATCCTGGAAACTCTCTTGAATGTGACTAATTTTGCTGTTCCAGCAGGCTGAATTCACAGTCAGTCACTTTTCTGTGTGGAGTTTCTTTAACTTGTGCAAAATTAAATTGTTTTCCTAGAGAATTATCAAATCTTGCTTTGACACTCTGCAATGAGAAGAATGAGGTTCTAGCCCATGCTGCCTTTCTGGACTATCCAAATTGGAATATCACTGATCAGGCTGAATGGGAACCATTCCTGCATGAAAACTACACTAACAATAAGTGCACTGTAAGTAAATGGTGTGATTTTAGTTGAGTTTTCATTCAAGGCTCAGGTATGGAAAATACACATGGGCATCCACAGTCTATTTCTGGTAGATTTGAGGCATTTGGGATGCAGGAGGTGATGGATTCCTTGTGAAACCCTTGTGCTGATATGGGCACCTTATTTTGGCAGTGAGCTTGTTTGGTGCAGACTGTTGGGAGACTGTTGCTGTCTGCTTTGTGTGCTGGTGACTTTCACACAGGCTCCTTGGGTGAGCTTGTGAATTTCTGGTAGGATCTAGGGACTTGAAACAGGCCCTTACAAGTTTAGCACTCAAATGCTCCTCCATCACTGAGCCCACCTGGGAACTGTGTGATTGTTGAGAACATACAGAAAATGTTAAACGCCAGGCTCTCATAGAGCAGCACGTGCTATAATATAAATTATATCATATAATGTTTATATAACATAAACAGTGCTGCAGTTACCTCTGGGCATTGTGTTCATCAGTGCTCCAGGGTCTTCTGTGATGTTAAGCAATGGCTGGGAGCTAAACTGACCAAAACAGCATCTGAAAATGTGTGCTCTTGGAGGAAACAGCCAAAGGGAGTGTACAAAAAGGACCTGTGATTTCCTTGTAATGGGCTTGTTTTGTCCCTGGAGTGGCACTTTGTGGGCAGGCACAGCCACTTCATTCAGGGTGCAGCTGCTCTGGGGGTTCTGCTGTGCTCTGACCTCCTTTGGGCTGTCTGGTGGCTCTGTAGGATCTGCTGCAGGGGCCTACAGAGAAAAGACAAGAAAAATAAATTACTGCTCCGAACCAGTAGTGAAAAATACCTTGAAACAGACAGGCAGCAGAGCTCTTATTTTTCTAGAATATAGTTTACTTGCTAAAGTAGGTGTAGAAGATTGTTTTTTGTGCTTCTGGATTGGCAGAAGCCCTGAACGTTTTCTGGTGTATAACTTTGAGATGTCATTGGTAAACTCCAGGTTAAATCCATGCAGGTGTGCTTTCCAAAACTGAGTTCATCTGAACATAGCATTTCTGTGAAGTCTAGTTGACCTGTCTTTTCCCTAGAGCACAGAAATAATTTCAGGGTCTGAAGTGGGAGGTGACTTGTGCAGAAAGGAATAAGTGAGGATGCTTTACTGGATTGTCTGGTTACCAGTACTATTCAGAAAGAGTTACAGTCCAAGTCTGGTTTACTTGGTGTCCTCTTGGACCTGAACCAGTAATATTTCTTTTGTTTTGTTTCTTCCTTTTGCTTCTAAAAAACAAACAGCCTGATTTTTAGGCATGTCTTTAGGTGCTTGCTACAGTAGCTGGTTGTCCTTGCTGGTCCATGTACTGCAGCCTCTGTTGAAATTGTTCTTGCTTTTAAATCGCTGAAGTTTATTGGTGCCTCTAGCTATGGCATTTTAATTGAATATAAACAATATATAAACAATAAATACTATTCAGAAGATCTTAGGTTTTCCATTTAAAGTATTTTTATCTACCAGCAGACCTTCAGTGACCCAGCACTTCTAATAAATATGCCAGAGAATAACTGATTTAATGGCCCTTACCATTCCAGCACAGGGCTTTTCCATGTACACTGCAGATGCATGAGATAAAGCTGTCTGCTAGTCTGCTCTGTTTCTCTGTCTGGTATTTGTGTGTCTAATGATGTCATCTTAAAATTTGTAATTTTTCGTACTATCTTTAAAGAAAAACCGCTTTAGGATTATGAGAAGCATGTGAGCTTTTGGTTTGAGGCTTTTTTTAAACCTAAAAAGAATGTCTTTGTCAGACACATGTTGAGTGTTTAATGTGGTTGAATGTTGTCAGTTGAGAATTAATGCTGTTCAATATGAAATGTATAGTGTATATTGCAGGCAAACAACAGTAAACTGAGTAGAAAGAAAAAACACTGCAGAAGTACAAAATGATATAAAGCACTTTAGTCACTTAACTTTACCCACACATGCTTTGAAGTCACTTATGTGTATTTTGTTGTTCCTTGAGCGCAGATCATGTATGTTGGAAATGCATATGCATACTAATACTTAGGCTGATGGAATAAACATGAGCTGCATGGTGTATAGACTTTCACTGCTTGTTTTGTAGCCTTTGAACACTCTCTTTGTGCATCTCTTAGTGGCAAAGGAAGAATATGCAGCTGGATGTTCCCAGGAAATTGTTAGGTGAGTTCCTCTGCAGCCTTGGCTAGTGAAGCATGTGCCCTCTCCTGCTGTCAAGTCACGGTTGTCAAGGCATCTCATCCAGATGCCATGTCACAGATCTGCCAGCAGAGGCCTGCTATCTTAAATATCTCACCACTGGGAAACTGCTACAAACAAGAGGGTGTTTGAAATGTAAAGATTGGGAAATATGAAATAAACGAGGTAGGAAAAAACAGTCAAAGCAACAAAAAATTTACCCAGATGAATTTCACATGATACTGTTTATCACAGATGTTTTAATTGTTGAGCCATTTGGAATACCAAAGAAGGTTAAATTCACTGGAGAAAAAAATGTATATATTAAAAAACTAGCTTCTGTCTGTCCATTGATGGGTCAATGTTTGTTTTAATGTGTAATATTATATATACATATGTAGTATGTTTGTTATTTGTCCAGGAGAGCTTTCATCTTACTACCAGAACTGCAGTTTATACTCCTCTTTATACCATCCGAGGAGAGGCTGGGTAAGAGTTTAATACTGTTTTATTCTTGAAGTGAGAGCAATTGCAAACCTAATAAATATGCACTGTGAGGTTGTTGTGGTGTTCTTTTTTAAATACTGAGAACAGTTATCAGTTTGTAGACATGTGGAAAACGATCCAGAAGTATCTTCTTTTGAAGATCCCATGTGCAAGAGGTACCTGTGGTTCCATGCTCACTCCAGCAGCCATTCAGCAGTCTGTCCATTCCCTGCAATCTTTAAATTTGCCAGAAACAGGACATAAAAAAACCCAGTAAAGATCTCAAAAATCAATCCCTACAAGTTTGTGAAGATTTCTGGTTGAATAGAGCCAAGAGATTTGAAATTTGGCACTTTATCTTACATAGTCAAGCCAGTACAGATTGGAAGAGGACTCCTTGGTGAGACTCAAAGGGGCTGCTGGAGAGATGGAAGGAAACTCTGATTATTTCTTTTAGAACAGAGGTAGAAAGGTAGAGAATATACATATTAATCAGAGAACAGTGCCAGACTTGGAATTTTGGTCCTGAATTCAGACTAATAAACCAAGCATGCACTTAACTGAGCTGAGAAAGAAGCTGGAACTCTTTTGATAAGCCAGCTTCTAGACAGGTTGGTTCCAAGTCACACTGAAAGACTATAGTGATGTGTCAACTACAGAAAACAGGGCTTGAATGAAGGGTTTTGTCAAATTCATCCTGACAACCAACACCAGCTTTCCTTGAGCATTGGGAGTGCTGACAGAGGTTCTTCAGAGTCATAGAGAATTGTCTGTATTATTTTTATAGGGGTTGGATTCTACCGATTTCTGATTGCTTTGAGGCTTATTCAGATTTGGAATGCCAGATTAATTAGATTACTTTGGTGAGGATTCTCACATGTTTATACTGCTGTCATTTCAGCCTCATTGCCTAACTTAAAAGATTTGGAGCGTTTTGTGGTTTAAGTGTGAAACTCCATTTTCCTCAGACAGTTTTGCTGCTAATTGAAAGCTTGCATAATGAAGATTCTCTGTTTCCCCTGGCAGGTTTTAGTCATTCAGAGCTGGCCATGGGGAATGTGTTTGAAAGGATGATGCCTGTTCCTGGCTCACGCATGGAGAGAGGTTTCACCTTGCTGGCTTGCCCCAGGCATCGGTGTCACCCCCAGCTGTACGTGCGCCAAGCAAGGTAATGCAGCTCCTCCCTTGTGCTAATAGCACATCTGCCTGGGGAAACTGCAGCATTTCCCTTCTTTGGATTGCAGCATCAGGAGCTGAGCTTGACTGCTCTGACCTTCTGTGCTAACCAAACTAGGTAGTTCTGGGATTGTGCTGATTTTGTTCTGTTTCATCACCAGATGAAATATTTTTTTGAACACTATTTAGCTATGCAGGAAGACTGTTTTCTGTCAGTCTTCAGAACATTATTCCACAGAATAAACAGAATGTTTATTCTGTGGTCTGCTGGCTGAATTAGACCACTGCATGTTTTAGGGAGTGCATGTGGTTTCCAGGTTTCTTGTAGCCTCTTCCAACACGTTTTTAGTTTTCTCATTCTCTCATGCTGAGCAGTCAAGCAAAGCTTGAGTAGGAAGGCCTGATACCTAAAAGAAGTAAATAAGACCAGAGAATCCCTACTTCCAGTAATCTTTCAGACATGGAAAGTAATTGTGTTCTGTACAGTTTTTCCTGTGGAAGTTCTCTGTGGATGCTAAAGGCAAGCAGGGAGCACAGTGTCTGTGGAATAGCAGGCCACATAACTTTCTCAGACTCGCCTGGGAAAGTGGCCTGGGAAATCATGAGGAGGAATTAAAACAATCCTCAGAGACAGAAAACAGCCTTGCAGGTGCTGATTGTCTGTTCCTTGTTTTCTTGCAAGAGAAGGTCGAGGGTGGTGTGTTAGTTCACTGACCAGAAGGGTTTTACCTTTCCAGACCTTTGCATATGGGTCTATAAAAGATGATCTGGGGTAATGAACGTCGCTCTCTCCTGTTCAGCTCACAAGAGAGTCCGTGTTGTGCTTCTCACCGTTCCCAATAGAGTGTGACAGTGCTGCTTGCCTAAGCTTTGACTGTGTTTTGGGGCAGCAGCCTCCTTGGCCTCGCTGAAGGAGCTGAAGAAAATCATGGGGTAGCACAATTCTCTTTTAATTGTGTTACCCTTTTTTGGCCCCAGTTTGGAGCAAAGATTTGATATCCCCACACAGTGTGTCTTCAGCAGAGCTTTGGTCTCGCTGTGGGATCCTAGTCATAAATGGCATTATAAATGTGAAACTGAATTATTTTTCTTCTTTCCCCTCAGCACAGCTGCCTGCAGTGTGGGAGGCAGACATGTGCACTTCCCTGCAGCTTCTGTCTACCTGTGCAGTGGCTGTTGCCACTCTTGGTGTTTCCTGCCATGTGTGTTCTGTGCCAGTGTTGTGGCCAGGACATGAGAAATGCCGAGTTTCTGACCCAGGGCCCTGGAGATTTTCCTGTTGGTGTTGCTGTGGAGATGCTGTAGTGTGTAGTGTAGTGTGGTTGAAACAGAACATGTATCCATCAAATTTTGGGTTTATTGTCCTCTTCACAATGAGAAGACTGCTGGTAGGGTAATGTTTTATGATGAAGTAGTTTGATTTACCTCTGATTTATTCTGGAGGTGTTTTTGCATGTCGTAAGTGTTGCTCTGTGGCTAGGTAGCAGAGTGGTGATTGAGTTAGCATTTCTGATGCCTGCAGTGGGGGCTGGAGTTTAGGGAGAAGCATTTTCCTTGGACACTCACATGCTGTGGGTGTGGTGTGAGTGGGCTGTACTGACCAGTGCTCAGGGATGATGATGCCACCTTGAGTGTGTCTGCTGGGTAAAGCCATACTGTTTGTTTATGGGCTGATTGACGCTGCCAGCTTGGGCTGCATTTGGACAGAAGCTGTCTCTGAGAGCTGTTTTATTGCCTGTATTGAATTTTACCACATGGGCCTGAAGCAAACTTGCAGCTCGTGTTCCTCCTGTTGCTTGACTTCTGAGCATTTTAAGAAAGAGGCCTGAGACCTGACCTTTGCCACTTCACATCTTCCTGCTGTAGCTCTGGATATTTCAATGTGTTAAAAAGCTCTTTTGTACTCACTTGTACAGTTGTTAGGTTTTTGAGTGTTTCTTTTGGGTTGTCTACCACCTATCACTAAGTGAATGGACTTTTATACAGAGCAGGTATCAGTATGTGAGTTAATGCCTGAAGATTTAAGGTGTTTCAATATATCTTGGTTCAGACTATCATATTTGTCCTGTTTTAAAGTTTAAACTATTTTTTTTTTATGGCCATTGAATATTGTCAATAGAAACGTTCTTTTGCATGACTGGAAATGTCACTTAGGCCATAGCAATATTCCTGGTGGGAGCTACCATTTTGTCTGGGATTTTGGTACTTTGTTATAAAAATTAAAAATTTCTTTAGCTGTGTTATTACTAGAAAATTAACTGTGAAACTGATTTTCCTCTGAAATGACACAGTGGTGATATAAAATTCATACTTCAGTGTTGTCTATCAGTAGATAACAGGTAAGGCTAATTTCTGTTTGCAGAAGGAGCTCTGCCTTTCCCTTCCTCTGCATTCGCCTCTGTGCTTCAGTGGCATCCATAGTAACAGTGAGTGGAGCCCTTGGAGACTCCTCTGTGGATGCTGAGTGCAGCCACCTGCCTAGCAACATCTTCTGGGGCAGTGAGAGGCGATTACCCTAATCTCTGTCCCCTCTTCCCTGCTCACAGAGGGGAAAAGCAGCTGTAAACTGATAGTTTGTTTAACCATCCCAAGCCTGGGCTGTCAGCAGCGTGCCAAAACGCAGCCCCCACTAAGCTTTGGTGTTTAAGGTTCTTGCTGGTGTCTTGTCTAGATCCTGCCATTCTTAGGTTTGTACCCTGTAGGCAAAAGTCAAATTTGCAGCTCTGTGCTTGTGCTGACAGTAGAGGAATTTTGTGGTGTTTTTATAATGGAAAGCTTACTGGGGTTTGGAGGGTTTCTTTACTTTTTAAAATACCGCGGTGCTGGTGGAAGGTAGAAAAGCAAAATAAAAAAGTTGAAATGGTTGTGTTGCTGCAGGGAATGGGGATGTGCAGAGTCCCACTGACTGTCACAGGGTCAGTCTCCAGGAACTGCCATCTGCACCTCTGTGTGTGGCCTTGTCCCATGTCCCACAGAGCAAATGGTGCAGGGCACTCAAAGCACTTGGCACGACGTGTTTGGAGGAGGTGTGTGTCTGCTACAGACCCCACAAAATAACAGGGGTCAGTTAGGATACAGTCATATTCTGGTACCCCTCTTCATTTGGTTTGTTTGGTTTGATAGCTTATTAACAGATCTGCTGTACTAATTAGTTGTACTTAAGTGGTGATGTTCTGATAATAGAAAACCTCACCACAAATTTTCCCTTCCTGTGAAGGAAATGAAGGTAACCATTTTGGTTTGAGGGATAAAGAATGAGGTACTGTAAGTTTTTACGGAGTTTTTATTGTTGCTGGAGCCTCATTTTAATTGAGTGGGGTAAAAAAAAAAAGCAGGAACAGGTCAGAATCCAAGAGGTCCCTAGCCTTGCTTACAAAGGTGGTCACATCCATTCTGGTGTGCAGGAGAAGCACCCAGAGACGCCCTGGCCACCTCTCGTGTGCTTGGGAACTCAGACAGTGTTTGATACAAAAGGAGGAACAACCTCTTTTGCCCAACTGCCTTTTCTGTAAGGCTCCTGCCAAATCCAGAAACTCGTAAAGAGCGGCACTGAGAATCTATTTATTGTCTCGGGCCAGTCCCGGTGTCCGAGCAGGAGGGTTATCCATCCCGGGAGATGCCGGAGGAGCGCGGGCCGGTGCCGGTGTCCGAGCAGGAGGGTTATCCATCCCGGGAGATGCCGAAGGAGCCGCGGGCCAGTGCCGGTGTCCGAGCAGGAGGGTTATCCATCCCGGGAGATGCCGAAGGAGCCGCGGGCCGGTGCCGGTGTCCGAGCAGGAGGGTTATCCATCCCGGGAGATGCCG
>NC_031770.1:395883-421084 GCF_001522545.3 Parus major
CGAGCAGGAGGGTTATCCATCCCGGGAGATGCCGAAGGAGCCGCGGGCCGGTGCCGGTGTCCGAGCAGGAGGGTTATCCATCCCGGGAGATGCCGAAGGAGCGCGGCCGTGCCTGGCGGGGCCGCGGGGTGGCGGCAGAGACCGCGGCAGGCTCCGGCAGCTCCGGTGTCGCCGGGACGGGCTGGTCGGGTCGGGACGGTCCAGCACGAGCCTTTGGTCGTGCTCGGTGTTGGTGTGATGACCGGGACAGCCGCCTGCTCCCTGCCCCGAGCGGGGAGGATTCCCCTGCAGTTTGTTGTAGTTGTTCCTTCTGGCGGCCCGACACAGCCCCAGTTTCCTCTATGCTGCTCCTGGCTGCACCACACAATTCCGGCGTTTTCCCAAGAGATAAACACGAGTGGCTTCATGCTATTGATAGCAGCTGAGCGTTAGAGCTGGTTTGCCACCCACCTTTGTACCATAGTCTCAGCATGGGTGACTGAA
This sequence comes from Parus major, assembly GCF_001522545.3. Classification (NCBI taxonomy): domain Eukaryota; kingdom Metazoa; phylum Chordata; class Aves; order Passeriformes; family Paridae; genus Parus; species Parus major. Next base: position 396,367 of record NC_031770.1, read on the forward strand.
TTCTACCACTGTTCTGGTAAAAGTGCTGGATTTTCGTATTCAGAGTTCCATTGATCCTGGCTATAAATAGCAGTCTAGTGGGAAAGCGTCTCTGTTGCCTGTTTAAATAAAAATCCATGTAGGTTGGGACCTGTCTGAGTGCTCCACCACAGTCATAAGAGAGTGAGGCAGGAGAATTTTTGTACTGGGATTCCCATGTATTTTCTTAGGGAAAGAAGCATCTTCACTGCTCAGTGCAGATTTTGGTGGGTTCTGCTGCCTTTTGGGTGTGGTTGTCTCTCTGGTGCCGAGACTTCAGTGTGCACTGGGGATGTGTCGTAGGTGAAATGATTTGTGGGTGCAGGCTTTGGAACAAGGATTTGTAATATTTTTCCGTATGTTAACGGAGTAGAACAGAAGCATCTAGGCCTGTTAATGGCAGAGCCTTAGGATGTTACCTGGTCTTGTTTTTGTAGGATGGAAGATTATGATGATCTCATGCTAATCTGGACACCTCAAAGTGAGACTCTGAAGGAAACCTATGGTGAATATCTCCTTGTTGATCTCATAGAACGTGAAGGTGAAGAAAATCAGGCAGCTGTTTGTGAGGTCAGTCTTCCATGAGCTCCGGTTTTGTCTGATTGTAGCCTTAGTGATGGCCTGTGTGACAGCTCACCTCAGCTGAGGGAATAAAATCAGCAGCCCTCCTGTGGAAGGTAGAATTCTTCCTCTATACCCACACAGTGCCCCTGCCAATGTAGTTTGTGTCTGTTCCCAGGAGTGATGTTTCCAGTTCAGAAATGAAGCAGCAATTCCCACTTCTTGTGCAGACCATTTTCAAGTAATTTGGACAGACCATCTTGATGAAGCCATGTTGTCATTTTAGACATTTGTGTTATAGGTGACCTCTTTTCATTCCCAGTGGAAGGTAATGCTGCATATGAGAAGGCAGTAATCCTTTCACAGTTTAAAAGTCCTGTAGATAATTTTTCTTTCTCTTGGCTCCAACAGTTTTTGCTGAAATGAAGACAAAGCCAGGAATTAATTTAAATAAGAAAGGAGCGGTAATAGTTAGCCTGCTGAAAATTCCTGTTAAGATTTTCATGTGCTGGTAATTGTGCATGGCAGTGCAAGCTGATGGGCGATACAACCTCCTTAATTCCTGAAGTCTGCTTTTTGTGGCAAATCATTTTGTAAGATTGCAACATGTAATCACTGCCATCGGGAGCCAAATGGGAAACAATGCACCATTAGTGTAATGGCACATTGCAGAGGGCCATTGCTATAAATAATACATTGCAGTGGCATGTCCAGAGCTGGATGTGAGACCAGCAAAAGGTGTTCCAGGCCCTCAGTTCATCCGAGCCGCCACGGCGGGTTGGGAAGGCACCTCCATGCAAACCGTGGTGGATGCCAACTTTCCCTGTGGAGAAGGAAGCTGGCAGCCTCTTTTTGCACATATGGTAGATGGATTGGTTAATCAGCCTCTGCTGAGCCTTGGGCCTGAAATTACACAGCAGCCAGGCAACCGCGGCGCCCCGGCTTTGTTGGTTACGCAAACAAGGCAAACAAACAATCACTTGTTGTTTGAGGGCAGAAAAATTAAACGTCACACTTTTTAAAGTCTTTATTGAAGTGCTGATGGCCTGATAAAACAGCTGTACAAATCCAGCCTTTGAGTTTTCATTAGGTTTATAAAGGCTTTCATTATGTGTATCGAGGAGGAAAGATAATGTGTTTCACCAGAAAGTTGCATACACTACTAAAAATTTAAGAGCTTCCTTCTTCTGGGCTTGTCTCAGGTTAAAGCCAGAAGCTCTCCAGCATGCCAGTTCTCTCTGGTTCCAGTGTGTGTGTCTTGCTGAGGGCTGCAGCTTGCTGAGAACTGCAGCAGCAATCAGGCATCCAGTCTGCCATTGGTGCCAGCATTGGTGCCTGGCATCACTTTCATGTTTGCCAGGGCATTTGGGTTTTAACACTAGCTCATGGACTTTTTCTGAGCACAGAAATATTTGGAGCTTGAAAGTGCTGCAAATAATACATATTGCATTAGGTACTCCCTATATTATACATAATTAATTTCTTGAATTGTTAATTACTTAGGAGAATAAAATACACTCTTCAGTTTGAGCCCAATTTGGGTCCAAATCAGTGTCCAGTAATGAGTCAACTATTGCAGCTAACTGGATGCAGATTCTACTTCAGCTGCACTGTAACTTTAAACACAATGATCTGTTTTTGGAAGTATGTTGTGTATTTGCCATAACAAATGTTTTACTGAAACTCCAGGTCATTATTTGGCCCAAATATCTAAATCTAATACTCTTGCAAGTCATAGCTAAAAAAAATAAATAGAACATCTATTGTAGGGGTCCTAATACATATGTTAAAAAGAAAAAATTAAAGAGGATCTTTGACTTTTGCTGAAATAGTTCCTTTATAGTTTTCCATTATGCACAGATGGAACATAAAAGTTGATATGTCAGAAGTTTTTTGTTTCCTTTTTTTTGTCCTGATGTAGAATGACAGGTTTGTCTGACGTGGCTTTTATCTTCCAGGTTGATGGCACTGCTGTAGGATTCATGAGCTTATGTTCTCACGTGAATATTTCCTTGTTTCAAGAGTGTTTTGACTTAGGGCCTTTCCATGGACTCTGTAAACCACATCCAGAGGATATTCTCAAAGTGCCACGGAAGCCAAGCGTTCAAGGAGGTATCTCTATTCTAAAGTGTTAAATAAATTCAGGGTGTGTTTGTGTCTAGCTTCTGAATAGGTTCTGCAGGGGGTTGGAAGAGGATATGTAGGTTTACTAGCAAGAAAACACAAATTAACATACCTGTTTTTGAAGTAGGATGCCTGGTGTTTTTTAATTGAGGAGGGGAATTTTGATAGCCCTGGTCTCTGACTCAGAAGCAATTGTTGTTTGTGGGGAGCTGGCCTGTACCAGCTGTGGGATGAATGTGGTTCAGATTTCAGAAAGCTGTGGCATGAGGTGCACTGTCTGTCAGATACAGTTGTGCTGTTAAAGGAAGATGTGATTGTGGAATCTAGCGGTGAGGTGAGGTCTGTCAGTAGCTGAGCAGCTGGCTAACTGTGCCTGTTATGTTGTCCTGTTGACTCATGTCATCTTTTTTCCTTGTGGTTCAGCTTCTGCTCTTTGCTTATTGTTTGCAGTCTCCTGGGTTACGAGATTTTGGGAGATCAGGGGCTGTCTCTTTATTCTGCTTTTATATTGAGCGTGATACAGCAACACATGTGTGAGCCGCCTTCCTGCGAGTGATAAAAACCAGTAGCACGGATATGTCACCTGTTTGTAGAGTACAAGTGTCATGTGAATGATTTACAGTTGTTGTCTTTAGTTTTCAGTGTCAAAGGGCTTTCTTTTTGTGCAGAAGGGCAACAATTTGCTATCTAGTAATTATCAGTAGTGGAAAAAAAACCCTCCACCATTAGGTTGTTACATATCTGCTTTTCTGAACACAAAGCAGCAGACAAAAAAGGCAACCGGGGAGCTGCAGGGCTGTCACCAGCTGGTACCTCGAAGCTGTCAGTCACAGAACAGAAAAGGGAGAGAAACAGGTCTGGTAGCTGCTCCCATGGACTTCCCCTCCCCTGCAAGGAAGCATCTTGCACATAGGAGATGGGGGAGGCTGCCTGTCTCCTGTTAGATCCTGCAGCTCCAGGAGTATTTGTTCAGAAGAGGTGACAGACATGGGCAGGAGGAGGAATGAGACTGAAGAGGGAGAGAGATGGCTCTGGCCTGAGCCCAGTCCTGGGCTGTCTGCTCTGGGTCACCCTGCTGGAGCAGGGGATGGGCAGGGTGACTGACCACCAGGGCTCTCTGCCAGCCTCACCCATCCCAGGGCTGTTCCTGCTTCTGGTGTCCTCTCTCCTTCTGCAGAGACTGCAAGCTGTAGGTCTGTTTTGTGGCAAATTCTGTGCTGCTGAGCTTTTCAGGGAGTATGTGGTTCCAGGGTTTGAGAATACAGATGTTACATGTTTTTTATCATTTGGGAGATCTACAGGACTCGTTTTAAGTGTTAAAATTTAGCATGAGCAGCTGTTCTGTTCAGTTTCTTGAGAATCTGGCATCTGGGTGCTTTTTATAAATGTTTTAATCAGCATGGTTAGCAGTCCTGTGAATCTGTCTCCCTTCTTTTCTCTCTTCATTTAAAAACTTATTAGTTTTGGTGGTAGTTGCAGTCCTGTGGGTTGCCTTCAGTAAGACTTTTTAAAGTAGTAGTATCTCTTTATTTGGAGTGACAAGGGCAACTCTGGGGAAAAAAAAAGTATTTGTAGACTTTTAGGTAGCTTGAGTGCAAATCATTAATGATCTTGGACACATGAGGAGAAACTTGAGTATCATAAGATGAGAGTCTGACTGGTGCCATTCCTAGAGAGGGTGACTAGAAACCTAATACCAAAGTTGTCTATTTGCTGCTCAGGCACATTAATTCTGTTATCACTGAATAGTAGTTAAAATTTTTGTTGTAGCTTTGCACATTTTGGAATAGAAGAGTTGCATCCCAGTAGTCCAATGTTCAGCCTTTCCAACATGAGGACCAGCCCACGTCCTTGAAATCTGTTGTGTGTTATAGTTTGTGTTTGTGGATATTGCAAAGCCTTGCCTGTTCATGGAGGATGCTTTAGGGACTGCATTGAAAACTTGCTGCTGGGAGGGCAGAGCAGGTTCAGTGACCTGACATCAATACAAGATCTGGACTGGCTTTATGGAATCTGAAGGCTGGAAATTTTAAAATGCAAGCTGCATTTCTTTGTAATTTTATGTTCCTACATATAAAAAGGTTATTTTTTTCAAGCTCTTTATCTTTTAAGTAGAGACCACAGGTTGATATTTTTTTCCTTTCAAAATGTAATGCTGAATAATAATGAAAGAGTGTACAACAGTCTGTACTGATATGCCACTTAGGTTTCAGGGTAATTACAGTAATTTGGTTGTTACTCTATATGGTGTCATGAATTAGTTGCTAGAAAACATGATGCAGTGGGAATGATTCAAGGGCTTTTCATCAGGCCTCATGGTGAACTGGCTTCTTGATCCTGCTGACTGTACCTCAGCTAACAACCCAGCAATCACAGAATTATTTTAATTTTCTTTGTTTGTGGTCTTTACGTGATTTAGTGACAATATTGCAGTTCTTCATATCACTCGTGTCTGCAAACAGCAATGCAGCCGTGTCTGACAGGAGTGGATGGCGGAGGATTTGCATTTACTATAAAGTCAGAAACAACATATCAATATTTACATGACAACAAGAGACTTGTATTAATTAACTTCTGACACCTGCAAGGCTGTTGGTAATGAGAAATGGAGCTGGTTAATCAAGATGACATTTGATCATTTCTGTGAAGGCTCACATCTGTGATACCCCAGAGAACCCGTGATTCCTACCCCCCGCATTTCTTCTTGCCCTGCACATTGCATCTGCGCTCTTTTATTGGCAGAGAAACAAATTTTGACATAAGTTTTTTTTCTAAATACTTCTGGCTAAATTATTTTAAACTTTGGAGGTATTTTTTTTTTAAAAGTGCCCATTACTGTGTGAGGAAATGCTTCTGTCTGTGAATGTAGCTTACATGGGTGTCCCAAGGTAAAGTTCTTAGGGAGAAGGGATGAATTCTGTTGTTTGCTGAAGCTTTTTTTGTATTTTTCTTGAAACTCAGAGACCTTGACTTCCTTAATGTTACTGGATCTTCCAAATGCAAGGATGTCCTTGCTTGATGTGTTTTCTTCAGCAGCAACACCTATACCTCAAGAGTTCAATGTGTAGAATTTATAAAGGAATTATAACCCTTATTTCTTGTCTCTTACTGCACAGTAAGAGCTCTGGCTTGACTGGGATTTAACCTGGATTTCAGTTCTTTTAGGAGAACTAATCTGAGAATGAAGAGCCCTTGCTTGTCTTTGTAATCACCAGAAAGCAAATCAGCAGCACATGGGGTTTAAGATACCAGTCAATGCACTGACTCCTGTTTCTCAGTTCAGACTGTAAAGATTTGGCACAGGGATACACACAAGTTAGGAATGGCTTCCAAACTGTCTTGTTCAGGTCTTATTTTAGAACCAATTCCCTGGGGTTTTTTTTGCTTTGGAATCAATTAGTCTAATGAAGCTCCAGTCAAGTAACCCAAGGAGGAGGGTCTGTTTTAACTGTGCTTGTTAAAATGAAACCTTTTGGTAGAGGTAGCCTGGCCCACTCCAGCTGTTGCTGTGGTTCTGAGGGTAAAGCTAATGTTATAAAACCTTATGCACTTTCTCTTTTACTGTACTCAGATAAAGATGAAAGCAACCAAACAAGTCCAAAGGCAGAGCCTGTTTGTTCTCAGGACTTGGGACACGTTCCTGGTGCAGATGCAGCTGTGCAGGTACCGCTGCTGCCCCCAGCAGTGCCCGTGGCTCTCAGAGCTGATGGGGAGCAAGGCTGGCAGGGATGAGGATGAGCAGGCACCGCTGAGATCCCCTCCTGTGGGATGTGGGCTGGAAGATGCTCTGCCTGGGGTCTGGAGGGAGGGGGTCAGACTTAATGGTCAGGGTGAGTCTGCCCATCCAGTTCCCCACGAGCAGCCAGCAGGGTGGGAAGAAGAGGAGAGAAAGGATAGGGCTTAACTAATGAAAACACTTTGTCAAGTGCTGTAAGTGAGCCCTCCCTGTCATTGTTGCAGGAGGATGGAGCAGTGGTCCTTTCCCAGACTGAAGTGCCTGTGGGTGATATCAGCAACTCGGGCTCTAAGGGCTCAGCAGCACCTCTCCTGGAGACTGAGGAGGGGGATTTACACCCCGTGTACAGAGGAGACCCAAATGTCTTCTCTATCCGTCTGTTCTTTATCAATGAGAAGTATGAAACTAGGTAAGTATAGAGGAAGAGTCACTGCTTTGCCATTAATAACCATTTTCAAGGTTATGTCTTTAGGACAAGTCAGAAAGTGACAGCACCTGCAATGGTTAGTTGGGATTTTTTGCTGACCTCTTTTTTGTCTCTTTCTTTGACTTTCGGTAATATTGTTTCAACCTCCTCTTGCAGCTTCCTGGCTCTGACAGATCTATGGGGGGAAAATGTCAAGAATTAATTTTTGTTGGAAAAAATGTGGGAAAAGGCTGCTTCTTCCTTCTATGGAGATACTTATTCTGAATCTGGCTAGCTGCAAGAGGACCTCCATGTTACAGTAGTTCTCATCTCACTGCATGGGGCAATAAAGCTGTTCCTAGCTCTGCAGCTAAATGTTCCCATTCTAAACACTGTCTCCAGCCACTGAAAGAAATTATTTTATTTTCTAGAATCGTCTACAGTTGGAGGAGACAAAGGGATTTTCTCTTAACACAATTGCTGCTACTAACCTTGCACTCTTAGATCCTGCTGGATTAGAATAGGGCTATAAATGGGGTTTAGACTTTTCTTTTTTTCCAAAATTTCTCTCCATGCTTGAAGAGCAAACTTGTATTCGACCACATCATCAGAAACTTCTCCAGGAACTCTTTTATCCTTTTCAATCTCTGCCTTTTGGTAGAAAGGAAGACGCAGAATAGATGAAGCAGCTGAGCATACCCAGGATCTTCCATGCTTTCAAACCCATGTCATGTCTGCAGACATCAGGCATCAGGAGTAAGGATTTGATAGATAAGTTGAACATGAGTAGTACAGTTTGAAAAAATATTTGTCTACTTGTAGTAGTAGTCATTGGTGAGTAGCCACTTCTGAACTCACTGTCTTAAAGGATGTGTAAGAGTAAACTTCACTGAGAAGAAAAATGAGACTTCCTTGAAAACTGGTTCTATTTATTGAGCTGTTTCTTGATTAAGGAGGGCACCTACCCAAGGGGATTGAACACTGAATCTTCTGCAAATGCAAATATCCAAAGTTACCAAAACAAAGCAAAGACATTGCCTTTTGTGTACATGCTTCCCAAGGGATATACCCAGTAACATAGCTGAAGTTTATTAAGAACTAGTGTAATTAATGAAATGCAGGAAGTCAACCCAGATCTGTGGTGCACTTAGAAACATTGACCAACTAATGTCTGATAACAATTGCACTGCAGAGAGGCTCTTCTGGAACAGTTAACTGAGGGACAATCTAGTGTAAAAATTCAAGCAAGATAATCATTGCAGAATAAGAAAGCTTTATTTTAAAATATCAGAGAAGTGAGGGGCTTGCTCTGGAATGACTCCATTATACTGAAACAGCAGTTCAGAGCTGTAATAGACATTTATCTAGGAAATAATCTGACTGTAGACTTCTTGAGTTCTCTGCTCATAGTTTCCTGCTTTGGATAAGGATCTGTCCCTTTTTTGCCCCCTTCTGAGCTCTGTGCTTTATTTGTTGTTTCTGTTCAAGACATTTCTCACTGCATTTATCATTCAATGTTGTGCTCCCAGTCTTTTTTACCTGGAGATATCTGCAGAGCAGTATGGATTCCAAGATGGGTATCTGGAGGAGATAGCATTCCTGTCTGAAGGCTTTTCCTAAGATCACCTCATGCAGAGCTGAGGAATCTGTAGATCTTGGTGTTTTCAAACATTCTGCTTGTATGCTTGTCTGGCTTGCCTTTGCTTGATTCACCTGTCTGTAGAAGAAGTATTAGCAAAGCAAATATCTGTAGAGGAGGGCATGAGGTGATGCTGGCTGCAGCCTGGAGTCTTGTCCTGAGGGAGCTCCTGCTGGCCTTGCACAGCACAGACCCAGAAACAGCAGCTGGCCTGAAGCTCTAGGTGTGATTGCATCTCAGCCCCGAGGGAAGTTTGCTCCCTGGGACTTGTTACCCCCTAAAGCTGCTGAGTGTTTCCAGCTCCTAAAACCCAGACCTGAGACGTGGCTTGTCAGTGCACTGAGAGTGAAATGTGAAAGAACTGAACTGCTGGCTTATCTGTTGATATCTGATACTTTTCTAAGCCCCCTGAAAAATCTCCCACCTCAATTCTTCCTGCCAACAAGGTCCTGGATACCAGAGAGAAAATTAAAACACAATATAGTTGCAATGGCATTTTCCTTTCCCCTGATTAGCTGTTCTGTTGACTAGTCTTAGTTATGTATTATATAAGTGAATATATTATACCCCAATCCTGATCTGTACTTGCAGCTTTAAGTTTACATTCAAGCACAGATATTGCAATTAGAAATTATTTCTCTTTTAAGTAATATTATTAAAGAGGCAATTAAATGGAGCTTAATTACAGTTCTAAAATGAGGAGAGGATTTATCAGTATTTATAGGTAACATATATCTGTATGAATTTCTTCAAAAGATACATCTTGTGTGGTGGAGAAGTGTTTTATGAAACTTCAGCTGGACTGGGTTTTGAGCTCTTTGATATCCTTACACGTGGGAGAAACAGCAGGGCTTTGGTGAGATTTCTTAGGTCTTTTTAAACTGAAATGTCACAATTTGCTGTCACCATGGAAAAGAGACTGGGATAGCTCTAAGTCAGTGGGTGAGAAGTGGAAAGAAGTGTTCAAAACCAATTCCAAGTATTGATGTTCCTGTTAGTCTGTCAGAGCACATTGGGCAGGTTTTCCTGAGTGCACAGTCACAGAGCCCTTGGTGCTGGCTGAAAATACTGTGGAACATAGCAACAACTGTTTGTAACCTGAAGTAATATTTGCTGTATACTAATGCTGCTGTGATAGGCCAGGAATGGCTTCTGAAGAGGCTGGAGTCAACAACATGAGATCCAGTGTTTTGTTTGTTCCTCCCCCCTGCCCTTTTAGTGAGGAGCTTATGTATTATGTCAAACATCCTGGTTATTCTTGTTAATCATGATGCTTTCAGCACTAGAAGTCAGAAATTGCTGTGCAGCATGCATCATCAGCAGTTGATTGTTGGTGATCTATTGGGATGTTCTGATCTGCTCTGAATAAATGTTCCTGCACTTGTAGGGATGTCAATATGACAGTGTATCATTCTGGTATGTGCTTTATTTGCCAATATTTGCTCTTGGTTGCAGGTCACTGGATTTTTTGCAGTATGCTTTCAGCGTTTTCCCAGTGAGTATAACAGAAGTTGGAATTGTTTTGTGTGGTGGGACAGCAGTGCAGCTGGCAGCCAGGGGATGTGGGTCTGCTGCTCCAGTGAGTCTGTCCCAGGAGTGCTGGGCCTGCTTACCCTGGGCTGAGCTGCTCCCCTCCTTGGCTGCTTCTGGGCTGCATGGAATGTGTACCCGAGTCCTCTGTTTGTCCTAGAATCCTGGGAAGGTTTGGGCTGGAAGGGAACTTTAAGATCATCTCGTTCTACCCCTGCCATAGGCAGGACACCTTCCACTAGACCAGGTTCCTCTGAGCCTTGTCCAACCTGGCCTTGGATACTTCCAGAAATGGAGCAGCCACAGCTGCTCTGGGCAGCCTGTGCCAGAGCCTTCCCACCCTCACAGGGAAGGATTTTTTCATACCATGTAATCTAAACCTACTCTCTGTCAGTGTGAAGGCATTTCCCTGGCACTACGTGCTCTTGTAGTCTCCCTAGTTGATAAAATGCTTCTTTAAAACCATGGACAGATCCAGACTGTACCTAAATTAAAAACAAAATCAGCAAAATTTATTAAAGGAGATGGCGTTAACGCCTATAAAACAGTGGTAATAAGGAGATTCGTAGTATTTTCCTACAGACTGAACAGTGGCACTGTGGATTCAGAGTGCAGTAGCTATTTCTCACTTATGCCCTGTGTGATCACTCTGTCTGAGGTAACAAAGTCCACTTTCTGAGACCTTGTTAATGCACAGCAGAGTGTTGTAAAGTTATGTTACAAATAACTGCATGACAGTGTGCCTTAGAGATAGGCCCTGGGTACCAGAGACACTGATTTGGCCCTAAGAAGCAGCACACTCAAAAACTGCTTACCCCCAAAGCAATTTCCTAGAGAGAGCAGACTCAGAAAGCAGTTCAAATTTACATAGTTTATCCATCCAGCAATGTCAGTCTTTGAAATGAAGCCTTGTGATGGAATCACCAGACACGGTAAGGAAGGTTCATCCCATAGTTTGCTTAAAATGAAACCATTTCAGAGCTGTCAGTTCCTGGTGGTGCCCTGGCAGAGCAGTGCTTGGAGGAGTGCAGTGTAAGCCCGTGTTCTGGCCTTGGGTAAAGCTTAGAGATGCTTTTACTGTGTGCCAATGTCTTTCAGGACAGAGACTTGTGTGTGATCCTGGTGCCACATGACGTCCCAGAGTTCCCTCTGCTGCAGAGCTTTGTCCGGGCTGTCCCTTCCTGCACTTCCAGCCTGGCTCGGGAGCTGTACGTGTTCCACCGGGCGGGATTGCTCACGTGAGTCGTGCCCTGGGACAGCCCCTGCAGGGCATGTCCTCTCAGGGACACCAGCCACAGTCAGAGGATCCATTTGGGATTTCTGGGTACAGCTAGGGGAGAGAAGATGGACATCAGTGCAGACTAGCAGCTCCAAGTTCCCTGGTTGTAGGCCAAGGCCAGCAGAGAAATGTGGTGCTGTGTTTGGCCTGGGGATGCAGGTCAGGCTGTGTGACACTGGCACCTGATGGCCTGGTGTCAGCTTAATTCTTGGAAATATGCTATAGCTTTCTGAAGAGAACTGTAGTCATGTGTTTCTGGGACATACACATCACAGCAGGAACGTCATTGAGTATCTGTTCTATAAATTTCTATTTTACTTTTGGTGTTGAATAATTTATTTTAGGCCTTCTGCAATGCTCTGGACACTTCTGTAGGCTGAGATATCAATGAACTGGAACACCAAACCTTTCTTGCTGTGACTTCTGTTAGGTGGAGTGAGTGCTTTATGAAAACCTATTCTGGCCCAAACACCAAGCTTAAATTGTGGCATAGTTAGAGATTTTCCTTTTTTTGGTTTTGGTCCTAATGTACCTAAATACAGTGTGGTTTTAGCAAAATACTTCTAGGTTTAATTGTGTACCTGATCACCTTTGGTGGTACACAAGTACTTCATGCAGGAACTGGCCAGCCACTCTTGGACCTAGGCAGAAGCTTTTTGCCCTGGGGTAAAACTGCTGCTTCTGGGTCCTGAGTAGAAATCCAGCTGGCTGGAGAGAGAGCTGCTGGAGTAATTCCTGGTAATCGCAGGTCCAACTGCTCAGTAATCCTCCAGCAGGGGTGGGAGTCATATGTCCTCTTGCAGTTTTGGGCAAAATTCAAGTTGTTATCAAGGCTCTTTAAAAAAAAGTTACCATCCTGATTACATTGTGCATGTTCCAAATGACACCAGTCCTCTCATAAAAACAAAATGGGATCATCAGTAGCATTTTTCTAATCCACCTGCAGCTTTGCAGGAAAGTATGGCAAAATAGCTGCTCACTGAGGTTCAGGGTCAGAAAAGCTTTGGGAGAAACCAGAGTAAGCTTTTGGAAAGTTTCTGCAGAACAAAACCCACAGGGTGCAACAGCAGATACTCTCTTGGAAATAACCAAAATCTGTGAAAGTGAAAGATCAACACGTTGTACTTGCACCTACGCCTTTCAAAAGCATGGAAGTGAAAAGGAAGTCACAGAAAATGGACTAAAAGAAAAACAGGGTAAGAAGAGGGGAATATGAAGACATGAAAGGGCAAAGTCAGAAGAGGCACAGGCACAAAATGAGCTCCTGATTAGTACAGGTAGTAAAAGGAATAAGAAAAAGTGTTAAGTACACAAAAAGCAAGAGTGCAGCAAATGGAACTGTGAGTCTGCTACTTAACAGTGCAGGAGAAAAAAATAACAGATGACAAGGCATAGGCTGAGGTTCTTAATGGGTACTTTGCCTCAATTTTCACTAAAAAGCATAATAATAATAATAGTGTCCTTGTCTCTGAGCAGTCAAAGGACTTGAGCATCTAGAATGAGTTAATTCATTGCTGGGAGAGGAACGAGTACAGACCTTGGATATCTTTCCTTCTCCTCCATACTCCCAGTGGAGCAGGTGGATCTGCTTATTTAAAAACAGTGGCAGTTTCACCTTTTCACGTGTTCTGTTTTAGTCACGTTTGAGATGCAGGTCCCTGCAGGCACAGCTGCCTTCTGGGCGTGGGTGGGCTGGGGAGGGCACACTCCCAGCGGGGCAGGGGAAACGTGCCAGGAGCTGCGAGCCTCGGCTGGTGCTCGCTTACAAGGCCAGCATTAGTTTGTCATTCAGTAATCAAATGTGTGCTTTTCAGCACTCAGAAATGGTCACTGAATTCAGCTGTCAAATTTCTCATACTGGAATCTCAGGAAATTTGTGTTTTTTAAGGTACAGTGCTATTCATTAAACCCATATTCCACAAGATATTCCACAAGATGCCTCTCAGTGTGACTGAGGCTGAAGAATAGCATATCCACTCTTAAATTGAAAGTGAGAAGGATGGGAATAAAGAAATTATACTATGTGAATCACAGCTTTTTATCTGTGGGTGGAGGAACTCATTTCTTGGAACTGAAGCTGTGGTTCAGCTTCTCAAACAGCACTCCACAAGAGTTGGCTGCATGAGCTGTGTGTAACCAGGAGGGCTTGCTGCTTTGGAAAGACACTGGGAGAGCTCCTCAGCTCTGTAGACAGTCGGTGTGAAGTGAATTTTCTTCCTAACCAGTAGGTAGGATGTTTGCTGACAGTCTGTAAATGAGCCAAGTGGCAGGTGACTGCTGTCTGTGGGTGAGGTGTTCCATGTGTGGCACTGGCATGCTGGTACCACGTCACTGCTGTGTCAGTACTGACGGGCACTCCACGCTTGGCACAGGCACTGCAGTCATGGAAGTTTATCCTCATGTGTCACTGCTTGAGGCACCAGTGATTAAAGCAAAAATTAGTACTTTGTTCTCAAAGAAATTGGTGTTCCTGCTTTACTTGGTACCATGACAGCTGGCTCCTTTTTATTTTTCTCTGTCCTTTTCTCATTTTTTTTCTTGCCTTTCCCTGTTTTTATCTTGCTCTTTTCCTCATGTGCCACAGTGTTCAGCTACAGATTCCACGTTCATTTTGTGGTTCTTAGCCTCCTTTCATTGCTGACTTTTTCTCATTTGAAGACAGGTGATACCTGGGCTCCTAGATTGGGCTGGGTATTTAATAGCAGATAAAGCAGGATTCTGGAGTTGTCTCCAGTAGATGCTCTGATTTTTGCTATTACCGTGCAGTAAGTTCATATCTGCCTTTGGAACAAGTGTCATTTAGCAATCAGTTACAATTTCTGAACAGTGTGGTTGGTACTTGTGAAGGGTGTGTTGTCTTGAGTTTGACAATTGTCCTTATTTTGTCAAAGAGTCAACTTTAATATTTATTTTTTTTTGTCCTTTTTTAGGTCATTTAATGTAAGAAAAGCAACGACCAGTGACTTGCAGGGTGTCAAAATGCTCGTTGAAACTCTTAGCTTGAATGAAAAGATATGGAACGACTCAAAGATATTCACTGAGGCTCGCAGGGATCCAGTGAGTGTTTGTTGCTAGCATGTGTTCAGTTCTGCCCTAAGATCAGGACTGAAGCCAGGGCTGCAGCAGAGGCTGAGCTTGTGGCACTGCTGCAGCAGCTGTAGCCCAGCTGAAGTGTCAGTGAGGAAAGCTCTGTGTGGTCCAGAGTCCAGCCACAGCCTGGCTCACACAGCGCCCTGCTGGGGAGGGGGCTGCTTAAACTGGGATGGTGCCTGGGAGCTGCACTGGGAGGAGAGTGTTTTAACTGGGACTCTGTGGTGGAATACGAAAGAGATTCTGCTGGAACAGGAAATGTGCATCTGTTGCCTTTACCTTGCAGGATGGGATGCCAGTACAGGCTTTTGTGGCAGAAGTTCTGGATCAAATCGTTGGTGTTTCTGTCACTAGGGATGAAATGGTAAATTCACTTTGTGTTCTGTGAGCTCTGTGGTGCTTGGTCCTCTCACTAAGGCTGAGTTCTGTGCTTGGCACTGTATGTGTGCCTAACAAGGTGTCTGGTTTATGCCCACTGGATTATTTCTCTGCTCATAGATAATGATTGACACACAGATAAAAAAAAATGATCCTGTTACTTTCAAGGAGCTGCTGCTATGTCCTGGAAGTTTTCCTCCTGCACTTTTTTGTGCTTTAGCACAAAGACATTCTGCCTCTAAATAGGTGTTTAATCACCTCTTTGCCTTCTACTTTCCAAGTCAATAAGCAGCTTTGTCACAAATCCTGCAAAGAGCAGTAATTCTTCTAGACTTGCTTTCATAACTTTTTTCCAACAGTAGAGTCTAAGTGATTGTGAATCATGCACTTGAAAACAAAAGCCTATTCCTTGCTGGAGTGAAAAAAGACAAGTAAACATTCTCCAAGTCTTACTTTTGTGGCATTCTTCTAGGACTGAAAAGGTGGATTTTAGGTTGTTCAGAGTTCTAATGCTGAGTTTTCACAATAGAACAGTCACTCCTGAGAGTAATTCTCTTGATTATATTAAGAGTTAAGAGGATAGATTGAGTGAATAAATGTACAAAAATATCAGCTTATCACTTCAGCAGGGAAGACTTGTTGGAGGGCATTTCTGACACAGCTCTGCTCTGTGGAATTCCTTTTTTCAGCTGGAGTTTGGTGAGAGGGACAGCCTGGGCTTCTGTGCCTTGAACACAGAAAAACAGGTGGGAGGTGTTTTCTTCCCCTTGAATGTCTGTTAACCTTTATCATCAGGCATTGTGGGGAAAGGGTTGGGTGTGCATTCTGTGTAAATAAGGGCAAGCTGTGAGGAGAGGTTTTGATACAATGAATGGATTTTCGAGAAAAATCTGTTCAGTCAATGCCCTTCAGTTGAGGACAGCTCTCAAAGACACTTGATTTCAGTGTTCAGGTGGTGTTCCTTGATGGATGGAAAGTGACTCATTGGTTGGTATTTGCTAAAATCCTGTCAAGGTAGCTGCTGATCACTGCTGACTCACAAATTCCTAATTTTCCAGGATATTGAGTATATCAGATCACATTACAACATTGAGGAATTCATTCATTTTAATCACCACCAGCAAGAGGAACATGGACATCTTTGCCACTTTGTCTTGAATCCTGTATTTCATCACTACACAAAATACTTCCTAAAGGAGATTCTTCGCTTGGGTCACAAATCTTCTCTTTACTACCCTATTTATCCAGAATATGTGGAGGCCCAGGTAAGGAGAAAGTAATTTGTATTTCTTGTATCAAATGTTGCCACATTTTCTCGCTTTATTTTTTCTTTGCTTCCATGAATGGATTTTCCATGCAGGGATTTTCTTGTCAGTCTGCAGCAAACTGTACTTTTCTTCCATCCTGACATATTCTGGACCCATGGACACAGCTCTTGCAAAGCAGGGCCAGTCTGTGGTGTCCACCAGTGTCTTGAGGAAGTGTGGTGGGGAGCAGAGAGTGGAAGTGGCCTTGGTCTTAGCTCCTTTCCCAGCACAAGGGTCATGTAGCCTGAGTAAATGCAAGGGGATCATCCTAAACACCTCCAGGTGGCTTACAGAAACTCTTCCAGAGGGATTCAGGTGCTCTAGACTGTGTTTCACCGAAAGTCAGTGGGACCTGGGCACCTCATTGGCTTTTGGAGGGGAGCTTGTGTTCCTGCAAGTGTCACAGCAAGAACCGTAAGAACTGAACTTCCAGTGCAGAAAATCCATTTCTGAGAAGAATGTAATTTAGAAACACTCACACATGTGTTTTGTCATCAGTCTCATGTCAGAAAAGGGAACACAAGGTAGAGTTTCCAAGCCTGTGCAGCCATCTGAGGCTGCTGTGTGGCCCAGGCAATCAGCTGGGCTGCTGGCACCACTGATGGAAACACACGGTGCATGGCGAGGGCAGTTCATCTGTCGGTCGTACCTGCCTGTCTCGAGACAGATGGAACTGTTCCCTGGAGACTGATCTCCAGCTCTGGCTTCTGCCTGGCAGGCTGGGCCTGGGCACCTGGTGTTTAGATGGTGACTGAGATGGCTTCTGTCCTCGGTGACCTGCGTGTTTTTGAAACCATCACTGGCTTTCACGTGTGAGCTCTTGGGTGCATTTGCAGAAGGATGTGTTTTCTTGGGCACTTTTGTGGAGTTCTAAGCGTTCCTGTGTAGCATTAGGCTCTCAGATTCTGAAGAGGAGCTCACAAAAATGCAGTTCACTGGCACTGGATGGAAGAGAAGCTCAGTCTTACCAGTGGTTCCAGGTTTGACTGTTTCCAGGCTACCAGGCTAGGGCTACTCTAAGTTACTGTAGCTTATCTAATATTACTGTCTAATAAGTGGTAAGTATGATATTTTACAAAGTTCTCAACATAGTAATTCCAAGTTTTTAGTATTTGTGGATGGAATGGTACTTGAGTGTAATTTAGTTTGCATTAATGTTCATTCTGTATTTCCTCTAATCCTCTTCTTCCCTTTCATGTTGTAAGTTGTGCCAGAGCCAGTCATGCTGTAATAGACAGATACAGCAATTTCTAATGATCCAGGCTGCTCAGATGAGCATTAGGGTTTTGTTCATTTCAAATTTCTGCCAGTTTATTAACATTTATCACTTGGATGAACCAGACATTTCAGCTGGTATAGAATTTCTATATAAATTCATCTCTGTTGCTTGCCAGGCGAGCAAAGGTTAGCAGTGAGCAGATAACACAGCTTAATGAGGTCAAATCAAGCTGATTCATGATCACTATGGAGAAAAATATCCTCCTGGGGAAAATACTTGTGCTGAAAAATCCCATAAACCAAACCACTTGTTTATCTGTCATTCCCACAGAGATAGTAATGTAATTACTCTCATAATTATCTTCATTAGTGTCAGGAATTATCTGCAATTCATTCCTCTGCTCTGAGTATGTTTGTTTATTTGCCGATTTTTGTCTCAGATTTAGCCAACGGAGCTAAGAACCGTGTGTTTGCGAAGCCGTGCAGCAGACATCTGTGATGTGCTGCTGCCATTCTCTCTGCTGAAATCTGGATTGCTGTCTTTCAGTTCCAGCGTCCCCGTGCCCATTCCCTGACATCTGCCCTCCGTTGCATGGCTCCCGTGCGGCCGAGACGACAGATTGTGTATCCTCTGCGAGCGCTTGGCGCGAGCGCTCCGGCGGAGCAGGTCTCCGAGGAT
Source organism: Parus major (assembly GCF_001522545.3). Taxonomy (NCBI): domain Eukaryota; kingdom Metazoa; phylum Chordata; class Aves; order Passeriformes; family Paridae; genus Parus; species Parus major. The sequence continues at coordinate 414,332 of NC_031770.1, forward strand.
CAGGTGGGTGACAGCAGGCGGGAGGCACGCTGCCAGCTTCGCAGGGCCTGGCAGATGGGCTGGCATTGCCCTCCCAGGGCTGCTCCTTAATTACAGCGGCCGCAGCGCGGCGCCCACCGGGGCAGAGCCCTTCCCGCTCCGTCACGGCCTCCAGCGCCTGCTCCGTGCTCTGCCTGCTGCCCTTGCTCCTGCTGCCTGTGTTTGGGTGTCGAGCTCCACGAGTGGAAGAAAACCAGTGTCGTGCTGCTGACTCTTTCTGCCGAGATTGCTTAAGGGCATTTTATTTTTCAGTCCCAAAGTCAGGTTTCTCCCATGCACGAGACACCCTTAAAACACCAAATGACTTAACAGCAAAGGAAAAGATTGTTTTCACTAGCAAAAGGTTTTACTCACAAAAAACTGGTGTGGCTGGAGGTTCTAAATGAAAAGTGTCTTAAAATTTCATTTTTAAAATAACTTGCACTCCATTTTCTTCCATTTTTTAAAGTAACTAAAATTTGATGTGAAGGTGATTCCTCAAAAGAGTAACTAGTGAAGCTGAAATATTAGGAAAAACACTATTAGTGATGGATTCTCTCAGTAGGTAGTTGTGATTTCATGGAGAAACATAATTAGGGAGCTTTATGTCTGTCTACTCGCTTCCAGTTGGCTGAGATGGGCTCCCATATAATATTTTTAGTGCTGTCCTTTTCTCAGTTAGTCAGTAGGTTTTGGCACCTAAAACTCTTAATTAGGCAGCAGCTGGCAAAGCGAAGTCCGGAACATGTCTGAGGCTGTTGGTCTGGCTTTGGCTTTGTTCAACAACAGCCTTCCCTGCACATGCACATCCCTGCCTTTCTTTTCTCTGCAGAATGAACTCTGCTGCTTTTCTTTAAACTGCTTCTTCATCTTTAAAGTGATTGCACTCTCCCTGGAAGAGCTCACCTTGGCATTTTTGTTGGAGCTGGAAAATCACACACTTCCTGTGTTTGAAAGATTTGCGAATCTTTTGTCTGCTTATGTTCTTCCTGAGGTTCTCTGAGCTTCTCTGCAGGTACTGGCATAATGGCTTGAAATCTCAGATTCAAATTTCTGCTTAACAGAATGGGTGAAATTTTTGCTGAGAAGTTTTACTGGCAAAACCCCAACTGAAGGCCAGCCGCTGTGTAAGTATCCATGCATCTGCCTCTGCATGAATTATAGATTTTTGACAGACTGTGCTCTATCAGAACGGACATCTGGCACTAAGTGCTGTGTGGTAACTTGAGGATAAAGCTAGTCTGCTGCTGCTGCTGGCTTCTCTGAAATACCAAGAACTTGAAACCATGTAAAGCTAAATTGACTCTTGTGTTGCGTGAAAGCAGCGACCTTTGGCCACCATCCGTTGGGAAGCTGTGTAACACAAGGAGCAGCCTGCCACGGGGAGCTGAGTGTACTCCTGAGTAAAGAGGTGCTGCTGCTTTTAGACCTTGGGCTGCAGCCAGGCACAAGGCACTTGCCCTCCCTCTGCTCAGATGCCTTGAAAAGGAAGATTGATCCTCATCAGTAATCTGGCACTACCCTGCCAAATCTTGTCGTGACGTTACAAATGAACTCAGGTGTATTTTATAAATTAATATGACCAAGTTTCAGTATTATCTATTATCTTTCTGCCTTTTTGTAGTGAGTAAAAGGCTTCTCAGACCTCCTGTAAACAGTAAGGTGCAATCTGTGAGGCAGAGAACAACCTGTCCCACCAAGGAGACAAATGTTCTAGCTCTGCAGAAGGGAAAGGCTGAGAACTGTCACCTTATGAAATACAGTGACTCAAAGTGAAACACATTTGGTTGTAGAAGATGCTAAAGGGCTGGGAAGTGAAGGAAAAAGGACATGGGAGAACAATGTTGTGAGGAAAGTGTGGAGAAGAGAGGGAGAAAGGTGAAAGGCAGCAAAGAGTCTGGAGTAGGAATTAGTGGGAAGATGTCTGAGGCCAGCACCTGCAGAGGAGGAAGGAGAAAATGTCTCCTATCATCTTTGTTTTGGTGGTTTTAAACAAGATCAGGGCAGATGATCATTGTTAGATGTTTAGACTGGGCAAGCAGGGATTCCAAACATTTGAGACCATTCTTCATTTCTTTGTCCCGTGTCTCTATCCCTCCTCACCAAGCTGGTTTCAACCGAGGGGGCTTTGCCCTCTCCTGTTTGGAAGCAGCTCCTCCAGAGGTGAATCCGTGCCCGCTTTGTTCCCGTGAGCTGGAGGGCACCTCATCACTGTGATTGCTGCTTTAGAGTGCTCTGCACTGGTGGCAGGATTTGTCACATGAACTACCAGATGAGGATTGTAAATGCAAGTTGATTTCAGAAATGTAAAATTTTCGCTGATTGCCTGCTCTAATTGCTTGCTTGAGTATCTGTTGCTTGTAATTGAGATAATTGTGGTGGTATTCTTGCTTTGATACCCACAAGATGCCCCTTGATATCTAGTAATCAACAAATCAACATCTGCCTCTCATCTATTGCTTTTTCAGCTGCTTTCCTCTTATTCCAGCCCTTCTGGAGCTCTTGCTCCCCTTTTCTAGCTGCAGAGTGTCTTTTTTCCAAGGAAGAGCTTGGGGCTGAGCAGCTCCTCAGCCGTTCTGTGTGGGCACAGCTCCTGGTTTGTGTGTGGATGTCTGTGGGCTGTCAGTGTCTGTGTCTCAGTGAGTGTGGGTGGGAGCCCTGGGGCTCCTTCAGTCTGTGTCCCCAGAACATTCCAGCCTGCTTAGGGCATGAAGGGAATTCACCCACAGACACAGACCCAGGGCACGCAAGGAGCCTTTCCTGCTTTCTTCTTCCAAAGGCAGAAGAGAAAGTGGCAATCTAAACTGCAGAAGCTTTGCCCTCAGCTAATTCCTGAGCACTGTTGGTCCAGAGGGATCTCATCTGTGCTGGAGAGGTGCTTTTCCTGCAGGTCTGCATCAGCTGTTACAGACCCATGAGCACAATGTGTGGTAACCTGTTGTTGTTGTCCCTCTGTCAAAACTCTCTCTTTTAATGTGGTGTCAGGAAAAAGCACCAAGGGGGAAGTGCCCTGTGATGGCCTCGCTTGGATTCCTGGCCTGCTCCCTCCTGTCTCATGGTTTGAAGGGAGCACAGATCATTCCCCCTGTGGGCTCTCTGGCTGCTGGAGAAAGGTACTCTTAAACTCTAGGAACTCACCCTATAACCCCGCAGCCAGTTTTACCTGTGTGGCCATTTACCTGCAGTTCTCCACTCGCCCTGTTCTCTCCAGACCCTGGTGGCATTTCCCCTGCTTCAGTCTTGTTTCTGGTTTGAGACAGGCTTTTGGTGTGTGTCGTGGTTTACTGCTAGAGTGACTGTGACTCCAGAGAATTACAGAGCTTACGAGTTCTCCCTGCTCCTCCCCTATTTGCCATCCTCCTCATGAATGCTTTCCCATAGGTTTTAAGGCCATCACATGTTTTCTTAATTGTTCTCTTAAATCACAGCTCTGTGCTGCTTCATCTTTGCCTCAGAACCCTGTGGCTCCACTTCCCAAAGGGCTGTAAATTCTTCCTTGCTTTTTCTTCTGCTTTGAGATTGGAAATACATTTTGCTTCTGATTTTGTGTGTCTGTTGCTACCAAAGTCTCTGCTGAAGAGATTTGGATAAATTGGGTAAGACTGGACTGAGAAGGCACAAGGCAGGAGATGTTGAGCTTGCCCCCCATTAAGTCTCCCGCTGCAGCCCTCTGGAATGGCCCAGTTGTTGATTTGCAGCTGGTCCCGAGGTGTCCAGACTTTGGGATGCCTGTTGAGCAGCAGCTGTGGCAGAGGTGCCACACGTCTGCCACCCTGGCCTTCAGGGCACAGAGCTGATCAAACACTACAGCTGTGCCAAAGCAAAAGGAAATCTCTCATTTTTGTCTTCTGGATCGGCAGCCGGTGCTGAGGCGCCAACTGGCAGCAGATTCAAAGATCCAAACTCTTCATTCCCTCAGCATTAGAACAGATTAGATTATTATTCTGGTTTGCACATCTGTCAGTCATTGCAGTCGTGTTACACGAGAAACACTCGGTTACAACAGAATCCTGAATATCTTATCAAGTGCTGCTGGCCTTCACGCTGCATGTCATTATTGGTGGAGTAGAAAACTGCAGATAATGAAATAATTTTTAATTATTTCTTCATAAATAAACAATTTATAAACTTGTTTGCTTTCTCACCATCTGGGAGCATTCTGTTCTCCATCTGCTTCATGTAATTATCAATGGTAAGGGAAGAATAGGTGATATAATTAACAAGAATAACTGATCCACGATGAAGAACAAAAATGTCACACATCTGTTGAATTATTTCCTTGTTTTTGCCCTTTTATTATTATTCATGCTATTGGTTTTATTATATTTTTATTTCATGGCTGCATTCAAGCTGTCAGGCTTTATTGCACAGTTTAGAATTGTTTTTTCTGCTCCAGCTCATAAAGAGACAGAACAGTTGCAGAAGCCCATGAAGTGTTGTATAAATTTAGTTAGTTCAGTGTGAGGTTGAAATAGAAAATGGAGGCCAAGGCACTGCAAACTCAACAGTTTCCAGTGCAGTGTGGAGGTATTTTTGTGTGTTTGTCTGACTCCATGATGATGCTAATGGTAAAGGCTATGAATAAATGGCCAGAGAGCAGTTTAAAATCATAATTAAAATAAGAACATGAGAGGAAAACACATCCTTGCTTTTTGATTCAGCTTAGAACTTGTTCCATTGCAGTGTATATTCACAAGTACATACTCAAATAACTCGTGAGTGTAGGAGCCATCCTGGATGATTTTCTGTTCTGTGAGCTCTTTATGTCCACTATAAAACTGCAGTACTTTAAAAGAGTGTATGCTTACCATGTTTTGTAAAAAGTAAAGGAGGAATTAGCTATCAAGTAAAACAAAAAAAAATCTTAAACATTTTTGAACTTGACAGAGTTTCTCATGTGGGGAAGATTGTTTAAAAAATGGATGATGGATATGAGTGTTTGCATGGGAAGTTCATCCCTAGATGTCTTCTCCAACAAACCCCTGGGGCTCTGCTTCTTCACTCGCTGTCTGTGGCTTCTAACTTCTGCTGTTCAGGCCAGTTCATTACCAGCTGTCTGAACTTTTCACAAGGCTTTACCTTGACCTGTGCAGGCAGGGGAGCAGGAAGCTCTCAGAGCTGATGGACTGACTGTTAACAGCACCTCACTGTCCAGACCCAGCTGCTCCACAGGCTACAGCCTGGAAATTTTAGCTCAGTTGTAATTCAACAAGGACTCAGTTGTAATAAAAACAAGGAGTTAAATTTTCAAACATGGGCGAGAGGCTGTTCCCAGGGGCTGCCCCAGAACAGTCTTTGCTTCTGACTGCAGCAGAGAGTGCACACTGCGTGGTTTGTCACCTTGTGTGCAGAGAAGTGTCAGGGATGTGGAGAGGGAGAGGTTCCAGCGCTGTGGAGTTGCAGAGCCTCTGCTTTGGAGCGTGTGCCCATCCTGGGCAGGGACTGTTCCCCTCCTGGTGTGCAAAATGCCCACAGGAACAGGCAGCTCTGCTCCTGCAGCTGCTTCTGGAACAGCCTCGAGTCACTCGGGGGAAGGGGTCAGTGCTGTTTCACCCTCTCACTGTCTGCCTTGCAGCCAGGTGTGTGCCAGCTCTGTACAATACCTGTAGCAATCCAGGGTTTATTCTGACACTTTCAGTCCTATTTATGTTCAGTTGAAGGTACTGAATATGGCTAAAATACGGGAGGTTTTTCAGGCTTTGGGTTTATTTTCATCATTAGGCCTCTACTAAGAGAGAGCAATTACATCAGAGAGCCAAGGGAGGATGGACAAGAGAACTCCCCACATTTTACAAATATCCAGCCTCATGTATCAGAGTTCCTTCGTGTTACAACTTGTGTGTGGAATTACAAACAAAGGCTTGGTGTGGATACTTTTCACTTAACCAGGGGAGTAGTATTAATTTTTAAAGCAGTAACTGTTGCTTAAGATGCTCATGTGCTGGAGTAATGAATTTTTAATGCTTTTGTAGTATGTGCATGGATGAAAATCCATTATTTATTGTTCTTGCCCTTGGCTGGTGAAGGTGATGGTTTTATGGCACCAGTAGACACACAAACAGTTCTGAAGTGAGGCTGATAACAAATTTCCTCACTGTAAATGTCAGTGGGGTTTGTGCAATGCTGCCATTACATTTTGTTTGGAAGGCTGAGTGTCACACCGTTGTGGGAGGCACCAGATGGCATCATTAACAGGAATGTTTACCACTTATGTGCATGTGTGAAATTAAAAGTAAGATGACCTATCTTTGTTTTGAAAGCGTGGTGTCAGTGCTGTACAGGTGTTAATGATATTTGCAGTAAACTGAAATAGGCACTTCTGCTTGCAAACAGGTCAGACTTGGCTCAAAGCTTTTCCAAAGCCATTTGGTAGATTGGTAACTCCAGCTTGTAAGGAGTGAACAGATATTTTTGCTACAGAAAAGCAATATTTGCTGTTATAAAATGGAGAATGATGTCTGCTTTCACTAAAACACGATTCTTTGACCCTCCAAATCAGTTTCCCCTTGTATCCTGGATTATTATTTGTTATCTCACGTTCATTATTTTCAGTATAAAATGTAGTGATTATTATTTTATTTTTTCAAGCTTTTAAATTTATACCTGTGTGACATTTCTCAGTGTGTTCAGTGTGTTTGGATGGCTGTCTCTGTCACTTTATATATACCTGTGTGATGTTTTTCAGTGTGTTGGGTGTGTTTGGGTGGCTGTCTCTGTCACTTTGTACCTGTGTGA
>NC_031770.1:421578-429852 GCF_001522545.3 Parus major
TCAGTGTGTTGGGTGTGTTTGGATGGCTGTCTCTGTCACCCTGAGTGTGTGGCTGAGGTGCCTGTGCCTGCTGCTGGTGGGTGCCCAGAGACCTGTGCCTGCTCTCCTGTGCTCGGACCAGGGGCTCCTTTCCCTGTGCTCCTCTCTCACAGGGATGTGGAGTTTATGGGCTCAGTCCCTGGCCAAAGCCCAGGTTGTATTTGCTGCTCTCTCCTCCTGCCCAGAAGAATAACCAATGCCAGATGACCTGGGCAGCAGTGACTGCTGTCAGAGACGAGAGCCAGCCATGTGCCTTACCCCCTTGCCAGCTTGAATGCTTTGATGGAGTTCCTGTGCCTTCCTGTGCTTCCTTTTCTCCCCAAAAAACGGGGAGAGCTGATCTCTCTGCAAGTGGCACCGTTCCGAGTTCATTTCTCTGGCCTTTGAAACAGAGCAGCCAGCAACTGTCAGCTCCTTCCGTGAGTGTGAACTGCTCGGCCCTCTCTGGGCTGGGGAGCCAAATGGCAGTGCTCAAAGGGAAAAAGAGCAGCTTTTTACCATGGTAACAGAGGAAATGAAATAGATGAGGCCGTGCTCTGCTCTCTTCTGCTGCTGGTTGGAGTTAAACAAGAAATGCCTGGTTTCGTACGGAGCCATAGGGACTGGCATACAATTCCTTATGAATATAGAGGTGACTTTTTCTAGCAGCTGAGGATCAGCATTTACCCATGTGGGCATAATAATGGTGTAATGATGCTGACTTTGTTCATAAAGGCCCTGGGGAGCTGGGGATGAAAATATTCGGTAGAGGTGAGGTATTATCTGTCCGAGCCACGGTTCCCAAAGAAGGGCTCTTTGACAAAGACAAAACAATTAAGGCTGCACTCTTCATCACTCTTTCTTTTTCTGTTTTCTTTTCCTTCTGTTTCTGGTGTTTGTATCAATCTGTGAATGCTTGGAAACAGCTTTTGAAAACATGTTTGCAGAGATTTCTAATGAGGCTTTTTGGAATGCAGCTAGTATTTAGAAAACAATTCCTAATGCAGGCTGAAAAAGCATGCATTTTCCAATCAGTTTTGTTCATATCACCTTGGTAAACATTGATGTTTCTTTTTTTAACTTGTGGTTCAAATGGAGCTTGAAATTGAAATAGCTGTGTTTGCTCACCTCCCTGTTTGCCTGCCCCTGTCGCTGAGCTCAGCACCACTCTCCAAACAGGTTTGTTAATTGCTGTCACTGCCTCTGATGGTTTTTGCAGTAACAGTTCAGATGGTGTAACTATCTGCTGGGGTTCCTCACTAACAAATGCTGAGGTGAAACAAAAGCATTGCGGGCAGATGTAGAATCCCACAAGCCAGGACTGGCAGGGCCCCTCTGAGTAGGTGGTGAGGGATCAGTGAAGATGCCAAGAACATAAAGGGGGCTGCCCTGTGTTTGCCATGCAGTGCCCCTGCAGCCCTTCTCACCGTGGGCCACTGCCAGCTGCTTCAACTGCAGCCAGCACTTCCCTGAGCTGTCCCGAGTACTGCTCAGGGTCTGATAAAGTCTAAGTTCAGTGGTAGACTTGGTGGCCTTAGAGGTCTTTTCCAAACGAGAGGATGCTGTGGTGCCTTGGGGAGCCTTTGCATGAGGAGCCCCAGAGAAGCCTGCAGCAGCTCTGAGGCACCAGCGAGTGTTACTGGGATAGACTTTGCAGTGCTCAGCTCAGAACACAGTGCTCTTTCATCCTGTCACTGCTGAAATACACAGTCCGTTTGTTCTTTACATTTTTGGGTGCTCAATTTCCTTGGTTTTGTTTGTTAGAATGAAGACAATGTTTACTATAAACCCTGACCTGTTGTAGAACAATTATTATAAACATACGTAGAAAACCTACAGCTAGCCCAGGGTCCAATGTTGAAAAACAGAACTAAAAGGGGCCTTAAAATATTCTGGATGTGAGTTTGTACTGTCAGCATATAATATAAAGTTGTGGGTAAATGTCCCATGAATCCATTCCCAAGGCATGTGCAGAGCAAACAGGAAAGCTGGGCAGGAAGCTGGATGTGGTGGGAAGGTGCAAAGGAAATGTTTGCTGAAACCTAATCGATATTTCACGACTCTTTTTCCATTGCTTGCTTGGGGCAGAAGGATGTGTGAGTTCTGGATGCCACAGATAAATGTTTCTGTGGCCATGTTGTGCTGAGATGGGGAGTGAGAGCCGTGGTTCTGTGTGTGCTGTCAGTGTTTTAATGAGCTCTGCTCTGAGTGATGCCACTGGCTGTCCCCCGTGGGCTGGGGCCAAAGGGCCACCCCTGCCAGCTCTGCTGTCCCTCTGTCCCCAGACAGGAACAGCATGGAGGGCAGGGGTGCCAGTACCCCAAATAACCATTTGATAACCAAAGGAAATTCTCCTTCCTGGGCTACATGCCTTTTCTACCAATGGCAATTAATGCTTTTTACCTTGTGTTAGGTAATGATTGCTTGTTTATTTAATAGATTGGATACAAAATAAACACGTTAGTTTGCTATTGACCTATCAATTATGATGTCTGATTACCCCTCTGGGGAGCACAGGTAGTCATTTGTCCTGACATTTTGTTAAAATACGTGGTATTATGGGACCAATCCCCCTAATTCCTCACTCCCTGGGGCCGTTTAGTGTACTTAGCTGTAGCAAGGTGATTTCTGGAGCATGACAGCTGTTGGTGCTGGGGCCATTGTGTGGGGAACAAAACGGGTTATATTCTGCTCATAGGCTGCTTTTGTGTCACTGATACAGAGGCCATTTCACAAATTAGACACAACTCTTCCCAGGGAAATTGTATTCCTGCTTTCTTTGCTGCAGTGCATTAAAATAAACCACCAGCACAGCAGTGCAAGGAGATGTTTGAGCTTGGCATTGCCTTAAGGCCTGTTGGGTTTATGCTGATGGCATTCCTACCTGATTTCATTGATTAGGTACATTACCAGTAGTTTCTTTTCATGGTTTTTACCATTTTATTAATTTAATAAGAGCTGCATTTCAGCACAATCATCACTGAATCATTTTTCCTCCAGAAGTCATTGCTTTTCTAGAAAGTTGCAGGTGTGTGTGTGCAGCAAAGCCCAGCCTGTTGGAATTGCTGTCTGCCAGTCCCAGGAATGGGAATACCAAGGTGAGGGCACAGAGAATTGCACAGCTGACTGTGGGACTGGAGAGCTCCTGTAGCTGGGGTATAACCATTTAGTGTGTCAGAGTTTGATTTGAGGTCGTGGGGGATGTCTGTAGTGCTTGGCAATGGTTCTTCTCATTTCCTACAATCTCCTCCAAAGATGTACACTTCCAGGGAAATACAAGGGCCTTTTTCAGTTTCTGAAACGTGCAAGTGTTCTAGACATAGTCTGTATGATTTAATTGATGATTAAAACTCTTTTTGCTGGCAGATCCTTGTGCAAGGGGTGTTCAGACGTTTCCAGAGCACTGGGTTTGAAGGGAATTCTGGAGGTTCTGTGTGGGGACTTGGCTATGTCCTGTGTAACCCTGGTTTGGAGCAGCAGGGTGGTTCTGTCCCTCACCCAGGCATTCTTCCCTGTGGGGCTGTGCTGGCTGCCACCCAGCTGACCTCTGTCAAGCACCCACCCTACCCTGGGCTGGCAGACCTCTTGAGATATCTTCTGGAATTTTCCCAGGGCAGTCCAGCCCCTGAGATGAATGTGGCTCACCACTGGATGTCATTGTTGCACTGTGGTGAACTGCAGCTCAAAGAACATTTATCTGGCAGTAAAAAATAACGTTGCCTGGCCAAAGGTGAGATTGAATCTTTGCTCTTTCTGAATGACTTGCTGTGCAGTTGTACCATGGGGCAGGGAATTGATCTATAATGCTTCCTGAAGGGACAGGGTGGTGGGGCTGTGCTGAAGCCTCAGCTGTGGAGCTCCACCACGGCAAAGACCTGGCATAAAAGATCTCTTGGGATCTCAATGTGCCACGTACTTAGTGAGACAGCCCATGTAATTACCCACAGCTTTCAGAGTAAGTACTTACTCTTCATCTATTGAGTTACTCTATCAGCTGATACATAGAGAATATATTTCTACTGTACTTCCATAGAAGGAGTTTAGAGGACTTAATTTTATTAGTGCTGCTAGTTCCTATTTGTAGTGGAGGAAAACCTGTTAGAAGCCTTAGATTGCTTCCTTCCAAAGTGCCACAGCAGGAATTTATACAAGTGTCTGACAAATAACAGAAGCAGCTCCATTTTGTATTGGTCTTCCCAGTGCATTTGTGAACCTTCAGTTACCCATTCTGTGAAATGGGAACGTAGGCACCCCTGAGCAGTAGGAAAAATGCAAAGAGATGGAAAATATTTCCTTGTCTTTCATCAGAAATTTGAAAGCTAAATATAGTTAAGGTGAAAAAAAACCCTGTCAAGTGCAGTAATATGTCTTGTCTCTTAGCTGCATATTTGTTTGGAGAACCTCTGTTAGGTAGTGAGACCTAGAGACACATTGAAAAAAAACAAATGGAGTTTGGGGAAAAAAAAATGGAAAGAAAAAACATGGAGTTTATTCCCCTAGTTGGAATGTGCATGAAGTGGTGTGGAAGCTGAAATGAGTAATTACCAATGTGGCAGTAAGATTTGTGACTGACTGCTGGTCCCAGTGGCATTGAGGTACTCCTTTACTCATGTGGCAGCCTGGCTTTCCAGGTGGCTGCTCTGTATTTAAGAAAAGAGATGGATAACTTTTGGAAAGGGAGTTTTCAATTAAACACACAAAACCACTTGAAATAGACATTCCTAATTAATTTACAAGTAAAACCATTTCCATAAATAAACCATCAGGAGTAAAGATTGCTGTAGGAGGTATAAAAATGGCCTTAGCAGTATGTAAATACAAGTTCTTGAGGTGTTGAATGGCAGTGAGTGATAGCAGAGGCAGGCAGTGTTTGGTCTTCTCCTGCAAGGATTCTAGAGCATCTTGCTCTGGAGAAGCCAGACCATTCAGCTCTTGCCATTTTCTGTGACCTATTAAATGTGCACATATTCCACACATTTTAGTACAACTTACCTGGTGCCATGCCCAGAAAAGTGGTATCAGTCATGTCAGTTGGCCATAAGAAGTTTAGTGTGAATGCAAGGTAATGCATCACTGAGATTTTGATTCCTAGCAGGCTTTGACCATTGTTTTTAATGTGTCTTACAGCTGAAGTATTCTTTGAACCACACAAATCGAAAACTGGTGCTGGAATCAAAAGTGTGTATCAACAGTAGAATTGTGGTGGTTGGTGCATCTGATGTTGGAATCTCTTTTCTGGAAACGCTGGTTTTTTGGTAAGTTTTTAATTTTATTTCCTTTGCTGAAAAGAACGTGTTCCCTCTTGTATGAAGGGGGTTGTTCCTTGCATTTAAAGCATTCCTTGGGTCTGTCTCAATGTGTTAAATATCTGAGTATTTAAATATCTGCAGATGGAGGGGTGGGAGCTGGATCCTGGGTGCATCCTGGGACTCACAGGATTCCAAGCAACTCCCAGTTGCACGTGGATCCTTAAGGTGAAGGGATGCTGAAAGTGAGAACTGAAAACACCTAAAGATGCTTTGGCCATGGTTCTTCAACCACAATTGTGTGGGGAGAGGTGGAGTCAATGGCCCTTGGTGTGTGCTCCCCAGCAGTGTTCCCCTCTAAATCCACTTGTCCCTGGTGGGTTCCCAAACCTCTCTGAATCCCCCGTTCCCTGAGTGTAGGGCAGGGAAAGCTGTGGATGAGCTCTGCTGTGAACAGCCTTCCCAGCACGAGGACAAGGTGCTCTCCCTGAAGTCTCCCTCTGGTACTCCCCCGGGGCTTACTGGGGAGTCAGACTGTCAGAGTGCAGTTCCCTTGATGCAGAGTTTAGTTTTACTAGAAGTGTCGTGAAAGACTTGCAGAAATGAAAATTCAAAATCTGAGCATGACTCTTATAAGGTGCAACAAGAACTGAGAGAGTCTGGTGCTTTTATGGGGGGTGGAGAATGGAAAATTCCACCTTTTTTTTCTTTTCTCACTTAAGCCAGGAGTTTGTATTTCTACAACAACCATTGATGACATCACAAATGATATTTTCAATACATCAGGAGAGGAATAAGCTGAAGTGCATTATAGATGTCGTATTGCTGGAGCAGTGCAGAAGAAAATTTCTGCTTCTTGCCCTTCTCTTAGTTCTTGGCTTCCCATAAAGCATCCCAGAGTAAATATCAGAGTAAATAGTTTCCTCTCATCTTCCTGTTCTCAGCACCCTTCAGGCTTTGAGTTCCACCCCAAATTCAGTCAAACCTGTCCTTTAGAGCTTCTAACCCATTTCTTGCTGCTCCCCCTGTGCTGTTGGTTGCTGCCATTTCGTTGTAAAGCCCTGTGGGGAAGCAGAAGCGTGTTTGTGCCCCAGCTGAGGCTGTCTGCACTGAGCTGCCCTCGGAGCTCCCTCGGCCCAGCCTTTGCAGGGCTTGAGCTCGGTTCAAACTCTGGCAGAGCTGCTGTAGGAAATGTCCTCCTTGAGCCTGTCCTGGCACATCCCAGACATGGGGTGCTGCTCAGAGAACCACCGAGCCAGCAGGCACCGCTTAGTGCAGTGTCACAGAATTTATATTAATAGAGGTATAAATTTGGGAAAGATTAGTTTTTAATTTTCACATCAGCAGCAAATAGCCTTCTGATCAATGTGAAGGCCTTTTAAAACAATTTAGTTTAATTTACTCGTAATTTTCTAATATTCCCTGTAAAGGTTACATGCACTAAAAATAGCTGGATTGAATCAATTTGTGAGCCCTAATCCTTAAAAAGAGGAAGTAATTTTCTCATCGTTATTCTTCATACTTAATTATTTTACATTACCAGTCACCATGGAAACACACAAATGTAATTCACTTACCGATGTGGCAATTATTTGAACTGAATCTTGCAAGTGTTTTCAACTTCTTTGGGACCGAAGAGACACATGTTTCCTTAAGCAGAGAGATGACCTGGCAGTGCTGTGGGTGGGCAGCACATCCCGGGGCTGCCGTGGCACTGCTGCTCACCCACCGAGCCCCAGAGCAGCTCTAGCCTTCCCCATGCTGCTGGGGCAGGGTGTGCAGGTACCTCTTGAGCTGCACAGCTGCTTTTCCTGAGCATGCACAGGGCTGTTTCATGTTTCAGGGTACACCTCTTGAGCTGCACAGCTGCTTTTCCTGAGGATGCACAGGGGTTTTTTGGTTTCTCTAGCAGAGGGCTGGGTGGCTGCTGCAGGGGCAGAGCCTGGTGCCAGGCCAGCTGGGAGTGTGACAGCAGCTCTGGGGGTGCAGGGGTGACAGTGGGTGGGTTCTTATTGGCTTGGTTGGTTTGGGTTTGTTTTTTCTTCATTCCTTTGTTAGTTTCAAAGGGATGGGCAGGGCAGCAGGGTTAGACCAGAAGGACCCAGGATTACAAACCCCAGTGTTTCCACTTAATCCCAGGGGCCGGTTCCTGGAGCAGAATGCAAACCCAGGCAGCAGGGATGGAAGTTGGGTTTAAGGATCTTGGATCTTGCTTCCAGCAGTGTCTTGTCACTGGTTCCAGTGCAAGGAGCCCATTGGTTTTTATTTACTTCTTTGCATATAGCTGTGGAAATCACTATTGTCTTCGATTACAGGGAAAACCATTTTTAATCTGTGGTTTTGAAAACCTCCTTAATCCAAGCCCTGATGTAAACAATGACTTATTCTCTGAGGATGTTGCAGTAGACATAACATGCTACATGAGATAGCCATAAATGAATGGTGCCTAAAATCACAATATTGCACATGAAATTGTTGTGGAATCTATTTCCTTTTCCCTGTGGGCACATTAAAATAATGATTGCACTTAAGAACCAGATGGATTAAAGTACATTTTTGTCAGAGCCGTGAATTTTTTTCTCAAAGTAGGATTGGAATCCAGCACAGTAAGCCTGCATTGTTGGCTGCAGGACTGTGTGTCCCACGGGGAGCTGGCCAGGATCAGCTCCGAGGTGCAGGGTCTGAACAGGGATCCTGTCGAGCCCTTTATCTGGCAGCACCGGGGCACACAATATCCTGCACATCTGGCCTGTTTGGCTCTAGTTAGTATAATGCTTGCTGCTTAATTAGGCTTTTTATCTTTGCATTTGTCTGGGAACATCTGAAGCCTTCCACGTTGCCTGTCACTAATTAGTTGACTAATTAAATAGTTAGTGCTTACTCGCTGATGACAGAGCTAACGTGCAGTGAATGGGTTAGAGATGGCCATTGTTGTGTCCTATCTGTGTCTGCCACATGAGCTGACACTCGTGTGCTTCCCTGTGCCTTTCCTGCAGAGCCAGGCCAGCCC
>NC_031770.1:430500-435825 GCF_001522545.3 Parus major
TGCTGCCTCCCCTCTCCTGTGCTGAGCACAGCTCGAGCTGTGACAGAGATAAATCAGACGGGTCAGAGCTGGCCTTGTCGCGCAGTCGGCATCACAATGAACGCTGGCAGTGACTGATACCAGATGTAAACAGGGAGAGGGTGTGGGTCAGGAGCAGCCTTCCAACAGCCTCTGCCAGAAAATGAGACCCAATTAGCATCAATATGGGCTTATTTCATAGCTACAGTCTTGCTTTTGAGACTTTCTGCTGTTCAAAATAAGATTATTTCAACTTGCAATACTTTCCCTTTGAACATATGCAAACACTCCTCTGAGCCCAAACTGTTCTTTCACACTTGAAATTTGTAGGTGTTTGTAGATTTTCTCTTGTTACTATTTATGCTTGAATACTCCTAACTTCTTGGTGAGTGTTGAAGCTGATCTTGGAAATAGTTGTTTTCTCATAGAAAGCCTGCTCAGAAGCAGAATGAGTCACAAGGGTTTTTATGGAATGCTGGGCTGCATCCGTCATCCCCTCCTGGTGATCAGCAGGACATGCACAGCTCTGAGCCTGTACCCTGCTACCCCTGGTGGATGCAGTTCAGAGCAGATAGAGCAGCGTTCCAGGTCTCCAGCTCTGTGCTAAAGCCATGGAGGAGATGTCACCCCTTCCTCTCGTGTTCATATTTAGTGTGGTTTGAAGTTTGTTCCCAGAGCTGTGGAGGAGGTGCAGTGCTGAGCCCTCCAGAGCAGCCTCAGGCTGCCTGAGAGTCGGCTTGGAAGCACAGCACACTGAGCAGGCTGCTGCAGTGGGGAGAAAATGACTTGTCTGGCTAAGCTGTGATCCTTCCCACTAGTGATTAGTGTGGATTTGATTCCTGTCTATGTGTGTGTGTGTGTGTGCTGAGAGCCAGAGTCAGGGTGCTGACGTGTGGAGGTCGCTAATTGAAGGATGGATGTTTGGCATCAGTAGTTTTGGTCCAGCTGACTCCTCTGCCAGCTGTGTCCCTGTTCTTCCTGGGCTGCCAGGACTCACAGTGTGAGGACCTGGCACTGGGGGATGCCTCAGAACATGTAACTTTGGTGAGTTTTGTGCTCTCCTGCTGGTAGGACGAGCACATGTGGTTAAACCTCAAACCTGCCTGGTTTAAGGGCAGTCTGCCTGGTGGCATTGGGGAGCATTTCGAGGGTACCCACTCTGAAGGCAGCATTGCCAGATTTGCACCAGGCTACATCATGGAGGCAGAATACTTCTCTCCTCTGTAATAGTTTGGAAAATTGAAGTCTAGTATACAGCCATAAACCCCCACCACCTTAGCTTTAAACATGGATAATTGGCCAATAATATTGAAAATGTCCTATTAGCAAGCTCGTGTCTGCACTGTGTGTTACTCACTGAGGCACTCGCACAGCAGTGGGCAAAGCAGTGAAGTTTCTGCCACACTTTAGTTTTACTGTCCAATTTATAGTACCTTTATTTGTGGAAAATGGTGTTGATGTCTCTCCACTGTGATTTGGAATTTGCAAGGTCATTAAACAGCAAGAGACTGTAAAGTACCAAGGCCATCATCAGATATCCCTCATTTTCTGTCTAGAAAAATAATCGCCATTTTTGAAGAAAACTAAATGCTGGAGCACTTGTGGAATGGAAATTGGAATTTTAGGAAGGAAGTGCTCTCACTGAAGCAGTGGTTGGATGGTGCTTTGATTAGACTCCAAGCTCACTTAGATTTGGGATGGCAGGAGTGCCCTTGTGAGCGCTGTAGCTGTGGAAGGATATGGATGGCTCTGATTTAGCTCTGTGAGTGGGCAAGGAAAAGAGCTCTTTATATTTCCTTGCCCAGTTACAGAACAATTCATACTATGTTGATTTTAGTAACCTAGATTGTGAGAATGCCACAGATCTTGAGTGGATGCACTAGTGTTTGTAAGCAAAATCAGTTTCTGGGAAGTGAGAGGTGACTGGAAGGGACAAAAGCAGTGGCAGCCATCGGAGGGGGCTGAGGTGTTTCAGAGTTATAAGGTGGATGGGAGTTCAAAAGAAGAAACTGGAACAAGACATGTTTGGTAATGTTCAGTGAGAAATCAAGACTGTAGACTGATGTAAAGCCACCCAAAAAACTAGGCATTAGGAAAGGAATTGGAAAGCAACAGAGTCAGAGTTGCTGGTGTGTTTAGTTTTATTTCTAGGAAAAGGATCAGCACAGAGGATGAGAGACAAGCAATATAAGCACAGTAAAATAACCACAAAGAAGGAAATCACTTGAAGGGTGAAGAGGGAGAAGAGTAGTTCATATAACCTGGAAGGATAATCCAAATTTAACTGGAGAGGAGCAGCTTCTGAGCAGGATTGCCCTGGGTTTGGCTGGGATAGAGTTAATTTTCTTTCTAGCAGCTATGTTTGGACTGAGTATGAGAATAATGTTGAAAACTCACTGATGTAATTGTTACTAAACAATGAACCATCAAGTTCAAAGTTTGGTGAGAGATCCAGCTACCAGTGGAGGAGAGAGAAGCACTCCCAGCATCCTTCAAGGGTGTTAGCCAAAGGGTGAAGGAAATGTTCTTTAGCTCCTTAATGGATTCTTGCTATGATGTTAAAAATGGTGACAGTGGCCTGGGCTTAGAGGTTGCTCTTCTTAGGATGACAGCATCTGATAAAATTACCAATAAACCTGGCAGGAAGTTTCTGAAAACAAAACAAAAACAAACAAAAAACCAACCCAAAACAAAACCAAAAAACAAAACCAAAACAAACCAATAAAAAAAAACCACTAAGCACTGTTTTATCAAAATAGAAGTTTTAAAGGAGACCTTGTTATTTTAATACCAGAAGGAAGCAAGTGGAGCATGATGACATATTTTGCTGAGAGAGGAAGAGTTGTCATGGAGCAGGTTGTGTGGAAAGCCCCTCCTTGACCCCTGCATTGACAAGTGTCCCAGTAAACACTGTGCTGTTATCCCTCCCTTTGTTGTGAATGAATTTGCTCAATCTTAACACTTTTTCCTGAGGTTGATCCAAGGGAGAACCGGCTAATCTTTGTTTACTGGTAATTGGAGAGGGATAACTTGGACATCTGTTGGTCAGCAGCATCCTGCTCTGGGGGCTGGAATTGATGCCCTCAGAGAAGGTTCTGGAGAAGAGGTGCTTCTGGTAGGTGTTGATATGAACAACAATCCCTGCTGCTGCTGCTGCTGTGTGGGGAGACACAGGCAGCAGAGGGAAAGGAAAGAGCTGGGGCTGGTGAAGGAATTGGGTGGAGAGACAACATGGGAGTGACACTGCTTGGAAAGGAGATCCCAGCCCAGCTGTGGTGCTGAGCAGCACATTTATCCTGGAGGGAGGGACAACTTGGGTGTGAGCATGGTTTCTTTCTAGATACTCGAATGGGCAGCCTTTGTGAAGCTGAGCATTTCTCACTGGAGCTTGGTGTGGAGCTGGGAAATCTCTTAGAACACCTTTTCCTTTTGGAGAAGTCTCTTCTGCAAGTTGTGTCCTGACTGCTGTGTTCTTGAAATGATTCCTTAAAATGGATAAATTGTTACCTTTGCAGGGAAGAGGAGAACTTGTCTCCATCTGACAAGAGTGACACCTGGACACACGAGTTCCTGTGCCTTGGACACAGGTTGTTCCTGTTGGGACTATTCAATCATCAGCTCTGCTTCGGGGCTCCTTCCTCCCCACAAAAATATCAGTGTTCCTCTTCTGTTTCAGGACAGAGATTTTCCTGATTTAAAGGTTGTGTTAATGCAAGACTTTATCACATCCTACTTTTCAGCATTTAGGGCTGAAATCAGATTTCTTTTTCTTTTTTTTTTACCATTTTCAGAATGATCTTAAGCAGCCATCTTTATAAGAGCTTTGCTGCAGTGAAGCTGAGGATCCAGTGTCACTAAGACTTTACTTTTGGATAGGTTACAATTTCAGATATTATTGTTTAAAGATTATGTACACAGGAGAACAGTTCACGTAGTTAGCAATTTTAGGAGGCAGATAAAGCATCATCTTCTGTCACTCCTTTGTTATAGTTTTTATTGACTGGGAAAAGATTCTTTTTGAATTGGGAAAATATTTTTATTGACTGGGAAAATAATCTTAAATGTAAGACTTGCAAACAAAAAATAAAAATGCAAAGAAATGCAAATAAATTGAAATAAATTGAAGTGCTCAGGTTCATGGAGACTACTGCACTGCACTTTTTTTTGTATCAAAAGTGATTTGACTTGTGATAATGAGTAGTTTAATGAAAGCAATTAATTAAATATTTGTTGAGGCAATTTTCCACCATCTCTAAGCCTCCATCATTATGCCACACACAGAAGGAAAGGAAAAAAAAAGGTAGCAAGACGTCAGGCAAAAAATCCAGCAAAATGAGCAAGGAATACTTGAACAGATTCACAACCACCAGGATATATGTGAAAACTGGACTAAAACTTTTTGTGTCCTTTTGATTATGCTCAGTAAATTGGTAACCCTGCTTTATTTTGAGGACAAGGGTGTTCAGACTCTTTTTGTGGCCGTCCTCTAGAGCTGTGCACTGAAACCCAACACCTTTTACTTATTTCCCTAGATACTCTAATCCCTCCCTGCTTTACCAGTATCTTTGAGCTGTTCTTCCCTCTGTATCCACAGCAACGTCAATCCCTGCTGGAATTATTTGCTTCTAAAATGCAGGTGCACTTGTTTAGCGTTGCACTGCTTCAGGCTCGAAACTTGAGGACTTTTTTCACCAAAGGGGAACCTCCCGTTTGCCAAACTCCACTTTGCCCTGTTTTGTGTCGGGCATTGTTGTATTTATCAGCAGCGTCTGAGTCAGCCCTGTCCTGACAGCACTGCCCCGTCCAGGACCTTGGCTGTTCTTCACTAAAGAGCCTTTGGGCACCAGCAAGGAGTCAGAAGCTGTAGTAAATGAGCCATCCTTTTGTTAACCTAGAAATAATACAGCTCAGACTCCCGCACCTGTCCCCCCGTGGTGCCGGTGCCGGCAGGAGCCGCAGTTCCCCTCCGGAGCTCGGGCTTTGAGCGCCGTGTGTGTGAATTCATTTTAAATCCCGTGTTACACGAGCCAGCCCCGCTTCTGGAGCCAGGCCTTTGTGACACAGCACACGGCATTTGTTACTTGGGTAAAGATTGTGATGATTTACACACGTACCGGCAGCCCGTGCTCAAATCTGCCCGAGCTGCGGCGCTCGGCAGCGGCAGCATCAGCATCATCTGCCCGTGAGTGTGGTGCTGTGCTGTGCTGGGAGCTGTGCCTGGGCACCAGCCCTGCCCGGGGGGATGCCAGCCACCCTGCCAGCCACCCTGCCAGCCACCCTGCCCCTGGGATACCAGCCACCCTGCCC
>NC_031770.1:435990-444133 GCF_001522545.3 Parus major
CCAGCCACCCTGCCCGGGTACACCAGCCACCCTGCCCGGGTACACCAGCCACCCTGCCAGCCACCCTGCCCCGGGGGGATACCAGCCACCCTGCCCCGGGCCTGGCTGCTCCTCCATCTGAAGGACAAAGCAAAGGTACCACTCGTTTCTTCTCCCTGCAGCCAAGGAGCTGCTAATCAACATTTTGATGTGAGATGAATGAGTGGGAAATGTGAATTAATGTCTGGGGCATATGGGGATGCCATGGGAGCGCTGAGGTAGAAGTAAGCCAGTAGTCAGTAAATCGTAGTGACTGAAAGGTCTGATTGAAGCCTCCTGCTCAGTGGGGAAGAAGGGAACAAATACCATTTGACTGGGGAAATCCTGGATGCCTGCGTGTGGACTCAATAGAGGCAGAGCATCTGCAGAGGAAAATGGCATGTGAGCAGATCAATAAAGTGCATCATCCTGCAGTCATGCAGAAGAGGCACATTAATGGTGCCTGGAACTTGGATTCTGCCATGTTGCTGATGCTGGCTCACAAGGTTTCCATCCTGAGCAGTGATATTTAGACATGATGTTACTGTAGCCCCTGGATTCCAGCACCTGTTGGCAAGAGGCCATGCAGTGTGTACAGATGACTTCAGCTCCACCCTGCAAGGCAATCTCCTTGCTGTGAGGATGGGAGGACGTGTGGGGTGTTTGTGTCATTTATCCCAGGTAAATGGGTGCCAGGGAGCTGTGCTCTGTCGTGTGTGAGGTTCCTGTAGTTGTTGTTCACACCCCACGCGTGGCGCTCCTGGAGTGCAGATGGCATCACTCGCACACTCTGCTTTCAGCTTCCTGGATCAGGCTCACTCTCATTTACATTAAAGACCATTTTGTATCACTCAGGCAGCATAAGGTGGCCATAAATGAAAAGCAAATTCTATTTACATCCACCTCTGCAGAGTGACCTTAATTTAAATGAGAATCAGGCCCATAATCTGTATAAATATATGCACTCTGTTACATTAAGGTTATTTATTACTTTGTGCTTGGCTTGAGTATGCATGGAGATTTACCACAGATAATCCATAATCCAGAATTAAACTATTAATATGCATTTTGAGAGGGGCAGCCATAACCTTGAAATTCCTTGGTTTAAGTATGACCTTTAACTTTGTTTGAATATATTTTTTAAATGTATGAATAACAAATTAACATTGGTTGATAAAAAACATTCTGATTCCTTTGTACCATTTGCATCAGTCCATCCTTAACTTAGAGAAAGCCTTGAAGATTAGAAGGCTTAATCACTCATAATATTTATTTGTTTTCAAATGTCAGATCACATTTAGTTCAACATACTGTCAGTCTTGTCCCCCTCCTCGCCCCAGCATCACTGAAACTGTGGTGGAAATTGTTCTTCCCTTTGTATCCAGAGACACCTGCACCTGAGCAGAGTGAAACACTGTCCCTGTGTAAAGGAATTGCTTTCTCTATCCCTCTGAACATGGAATTCTGAGCTATGCTGTTCCATTGACATGCCCTCCAAATTCTTTCCAACTGGGGCTGTTTGTTTTTCTTCCCACAGGCCTCGTCTGAAGTTCAACAACCTGACCTTGATTTCCACTCATGGCCTTCCAGGAAAAGACCCACAGAGCTCCAAGTATAGAAGATTTTTAATTAACAGGTTTGACTTCACATCTAAACACTTCAGTAGCTCCTGCAGAAAACATAACACTTTGTAATTCTTGTGAACTCGTCCTAAATTTTAGATCCATGCGTAGAGAGCCCCAGAATTACTGCAGTCTGTCTATCCAGCGTGCACTCACCTACAAGAGCAGACAGACAGAATTCTGAGTAGGGAAACAGTGCCAAAGCTGTAACTTCAGGGCAGCAATCCACTGTGTCACACCTGGACAGTGCCTGGGCTCTGTTTTCCCAGGCTTTTCAGATTGTTTAAATCTCCAGCTTGATGACAAACGACACAAGATGTCTGCTTGCTTTTTAAATCTTGTTTGGCTTTTAGCTTCCCTGAGTTTTGTTGTAAATAATGCTGAACCAAAGAGCATACAAGAGTTAATGTTGGTAAGGTGGCAGGGACTGACTTAGAGCAGCATGTGGTGGTTTGCAGAGCCCAGCAGTGGTGGTGGGGATTTTGCTGTTGCTGTTGATGAGTTTGGCAGAGCTGTTGTGCATCAGTCCTGCTGCTCATGGTCTGCTCGTGCCAGTCTGCCCTCAGTCCCAGGCACAGCACTGGGTACAGCTGAAGGGAAATGGTGGAAGAGCCTTCTCTAGGGGCTGCCAAACACTTCAAGGGCTTCCTTCTTTGCCAATAAATATAATAGCTTCCATTTAGTCAGAGAAAATCTTATCTCTTTAAAATTCACAGTACATAATTCTCATTTAAGTACAATATTTGTGGGTTTTATTTTGGAATAAATCATCACCCTGGACTTGATCATGGTTGTTTGGAACATTGAGAAGCATAGAATTAAAATGGATCAGTTATTCTGAACAGTTGGGGAATGAACTTAGTATAAGTTATTTAGATTTGGCATGTGACTCTTTGGAGCCTTCACATTGTATTTTACCAAACCTTTTCCTCAGTGAGCTGCAGTGCACTACAGGGCTGGCTCTTTAAATGACAAAACAGCTCCATGTCTGCTTGCTGAACCTTACAAATGAAATCTCTACAAAGATGTGAAAATAGTCTAGTGGGAACCTGTTAAAAACTATCTGATCTCATTGGGAATTTTGCCCTGACAAGGGATTTTGTGTAAGTAGTTACCTGTATTACTTTTTGTGCTGTAGAAAGGGTGTGTTCAAGTGCAAATCTGGCAAATGGAAGAATTACATTCTCACATAAATGCACAAAGTCTTTTTCCCAAGTTCACTGTAGGAAAGAGTTGTACTAACAAAGCATCCTCCCTGACAGAAAGTTGCAGTTCAGAGCCTCCTCACCAGATTTAGCTGTTAAAATCTGAAAGCAGATTAAGAGTGAAAATTGAACTCTGCAGGGTATGATTTCTGAAAGCATCCCTGTGATTTTGAGTGTCAGTCTCCTGGGAGCTGTGCACCTCAATTATAGAGGTGCTTTTGAAAACCTTCCTCTGTCCTTAATGTCCATTTTATTTATAGATCTCTGCATTATTACAGCTCAGAATTGTCAGTCTTTTTCCTGCCTTATTTATTTTCCTCTGGTATCTGTGAGTACAGAGAATGCAGGGTATCACAGAAAGCCTGGCAATTCAATCCTAAAATTCCCCTGGTTTGTGAAACCAAGCTGTGTTTGTTCCTGTGGCATCCTGATTGTTGGTTTTGGGAGTTTGGTAGCAAGGATTAACGTGGAACCAGGAGCACGTTGTGGGGATGTGTGGCATTAATGGCAAAGCAGCAGCTGGCAGTGCTGGTCTCTGCCTGCACTCTGCTGCAGCCACAGAAATGCATCAAATGCTTGACAATGTCTTCTGTTTAATCACTTGGAGGCCTGTGGGAGAAAGTGGAATAGTTTTCATTGCTAAGTGTACCTAGAAAGTCAAGTTTTGGGGTCTCCAAAAGGCCACGAGCTTAGTTTGGCAGCTGGAATGGATTTTCTGTGGTGACTTGAGCTGACAGCCTGGGTGAAGCCCAGGGTCTCTGTACTGACCATTCCCCTCCTGACATCCTGGCAGGGGTGAGACTGCTTCTTCCAGTACTTTGTTCAGTGTTTCTTCTTGCTGTGCTCTCACAAACCAGACACCTGTGTGAAGGGCTGGTGAGCCATTATTTTTTTGCTTGTTTTAAACCTGTTGCATTGTTTTTCACTGGACCCTGTGGGTTTATTGCTCTGCAGTGTGTTTGTCCAGTTCTGTGGAAAGAACTGAAGTGAGCAGGCTTTGGCTGGTGCAGGTTGTCAGTGTTGGGGAGGGATGGAGTTGAGCCCAGCTGGATCTGCACAGTGCCAGTGACCTCCTGTGCATTTATTTCCTGCTGGGTCCCTGCTGGGCTCAGTGCTGTTCAGGGGCCACCATGCACCTAGCTGGGGATGTTCTCTCTCTGGTTCTCCTCACCTTTTGTAGTGATGTCTGTTGTACATCTGTATGGAAGTGTTTGATCTCCAGGAGTCTCTGTCTTTGCAGAGGCTCTTATTAAACAGAGAGGGTGGTACCAATGCAGTAATAAGTTTGTGTCCTGGTATTTACCTGCTCAGACATACTTGGTGGGGGCACACTCCAAGCCTTAAAAGACCTTTGGAAATAATTGTAATTTTCATTACTGAGGCAATAAAAGAGGTTTTGTTCCATTTGGATTTTGCTTTAAAATTGGCTTTTTAAAATAGCAGCTTCCAGATCTTTGATACTTCTCTCACACATAGGGGTGTGCTTTTTACTTGGAACAGGCTGTAACACCCCTAAAACATGAGAAAAGCAAACCTTGTCGGAGACTGTCAAAGCCAACACGTGATTTTAGGGTACTGACATGGAATTCACACTGTCAGAGCACGTTGCTTGTGATGTGTGCTCTGTGCAGACCCCACATATCCTGGAGTGCTCTGCTCAGGACAAGTTCAGTGTGCAGTATTTGTCAGTCTTGCATTTTGCAAAAGTTCTTTCAGAAGAGGGTCACCAACAGGAGACTTAAGATCTCTGCCTTTTACTTCTAGCTCTGGCAACCATTTTCCTAGCTTTGTGTTTATTTTTAAACTTTCTGGACTAATACTTTGGAATACAGTTGCTAAAATGGTAGAGTGCATTCCCTGTGTTTATGTCTCACCTTAGCTGGGACTGGTGAAGCTGGATAGCAAAGGAAGGAAAATTGGGGAACAGCTGAATAAGGAAGTCTTGGAGAAAGAATTGGACTATTGAATTATTTTCTTTGCAGGTTCAAAAGCTTCTACCTCGTATGAGCCTGCAAAGGAAAATCAGAGTAAAGCATAGATTTCTGACTTTGTTCTTAAATTACGTGATTGTAAGGCCCAGTGCCGGAAGGGCTTGTTTGTTTCAGCAGAAAGTTGTCAATTTGGAACTGAGTATCTCCTAATGCCTAATGTTTCACCATAGACTGCCCTAAAGTCCCAGCAAGGGAGCAGGGGGAACCACTGGGGGCCAGAGCCCAGCTCACCAGATGTCTAATTAATGCCTGCTGTCAGCTGCTGAAATGTCACTTACAGATATTCTTCCTTCACAGCCACTGTTTTAATGATGACGATTATGCACAGATGTCACTTTGTTCCTGGGTTAATGTTGTGGTTGGTAAAATGACGAGCATAAACCGCAGTGCCAAATACGTTGTTGTTTCCAAGGAGAAGAAAGTGCCTTACGACTACCTGGTTCTGTGCACGGGACAGAGCTACCAGGTGAGCTGTGTGCAGAGAAGGAGCACAGGGTTCCCAGGTTTTCCACAGGGAGGGGGTTCCTGAGGTTAGGCAAAGCAGCCTCAGCAGGGCAGCAGCAGCAGTTTGCAGCCTGTAGTGCAGCTGGTTGGGCTGTGCTGGTGCTGCTGCTGGAGCTGGAGGAGAGGAAAGGAGGGTCAGGCAGAGTTTCCCACCAGCAGTTACTGCTCAGGCTTGGCCAGGAGGAAAAGCTGCCAGTGTTTTTGCCACCATAACCATTAAACCTGCTAAGGAGCAGGCTCAGCTGACATGTGGTCCCAGCCACAGGAGACTTTAACTCCAGCTGGTCCATCACCATTTGACCTAGTTTTGGAAATGGAGAGAATTCCTTATCAAATTAATTACTCATCTCACGTGATGGCCATGCCCAGGCACATCCACGGTGCTGCTTGGTATTGTAGCACACAGCTGAGTTTCCAGTGAGACTGAAGCAGACCCTTAGCTGCATGTAAGATGTTGGAGTCAGCTTCCAGTCAGACTCCCTGGGCAGGGTGGCTTCTGGCTCCTGTGTCCCCATGAGGCCATCAGGGGATACAACCAAACAGGCAGCCTGATACAGCCCCCTCGCTGCAGGGCTTTGCCTTTCCTGGGTGGTTTGGGGTAGGAGCTGGGGGCAAGGCATTTTGCCTTTGAAATCAGGAGATGGGTGTGAGCAGTGTCTGCAGCTCTGCAGGGCTGTAGCACATCCCCCAGCAGTGCCTGGCTGCCTGTGGGCAGCAGGCTCTGGGGTCTGGGAGCCTTCCCAGGGCACAGCCATGCTTAAACAGCAGCCCGTGGGCACTGCTCAGCAGGATGAAACAAAAGCCAAAGTGTGGGCTGGAAGAGTGCTCCTAGGAAAAGGTGTTTGCAGGTAGCTCTGACTTGCAAAATAATTTATGTCAAGTAACTGCACTGGGGGAGAAAAGATAAAGATGGCAAGGGAAAAGGCAGGTTTTATTTGCCTTTGAGAAGAAATCTCATCATCATCTGTTCTCACTTTTAAGCTGTACAAATGGATAAGAAATTAGTGGCTTCTGTTTTATTACACAGAGCTCTAGTCCATCCTTTTTTATAAGCTGTTCCTTACTTGGTAAGCAGTCAGATTAATGCTTAGTAAAACATTATGTGTTATGATTTAGAGATTTACTTGTTGAGTAGGATCTTTTTGTGTCACACCTGGTTTTATATGACCCATCAGTATTTCAGTTGGTCTGGCTGAAACAGAGACAGGATTCCCTTTTTGCTTTGTACAGCTCAGACCGAGTTTGTTTTTGTAAATCAGCATTACTCAGTGATTGTGTTACTGAATCTTCACGTTTGAACCATCAAGCAGGTTTTGAGCCCTTTCTCTGGGACAAAATCAGTCGTTTCAGAAGGCTGATTTTTGCTGACAAAAGGTGGAGGCAGTGTGCTTCACAAAGACTTTCCAAGGGCCATTTTAGGTGATCTGTTATTCAGAGAGCTGCTGAGATCCCCTGCTGAGTGTTGGGACATTTGTGCTGTTTGCCATGTGCCTCCACTTGGGCTGGCAGCGGTTTGGAGTGGTCAGCCACATCCCGCAGGAAAGAGGGAGCACATGCTCTGGGTGTAACTCAGGTCAGTGGGATCAGTGTTCCCTGTGCCCCTGGGTGTGTGTGCTGCTGCTGAGGGTGACATTGGCATGTGCCAGAACAGCAGCCCTGGGGTAGCCAAAGTGATGTTTGTAAAACAAAGTGGTGTTTTACCATCTCCAAGGTCCGTGCCTTGTATCCACTCATGGCCTCATTCCCGCAGGCCTTGGCCCCCACAGGAGCAGACAGCACTGAAATCACGGGTCAGTGGCCACAGAGATACACAGAGAAAGTCCCTTCCAACCACTTCACTCTCAACAGCGCCCAGGACTGCTCGGAGGCAGCACGCTGGCTGCAGGAAAACCTCGTCAGCTCCACAGGTAACTAACTACTCCCTTAGTACCTGCACTACAGAAATGCTTCTTAGGCTTATTAGTTCCTCTCTTCCCTGGTATAATTGGTGCCTGATGAATTCTAACAAAGTCTTTCATCTGCTGTGCTTTGTTTTCCAGATTAATTTACAATTTTTTGTTATTTTTGATACCCAGCATACTTAGCTGGGAAAGAAAGGTTTGAGATAGATTAATTATCTGCAGTTATTATATAAAACTGAATGAGTCCCAAATGTAAATCTGTTCAGAGTCATTAATTAGCCAATGAAATAATAATTTAATTACTGGATGTGGTTTTCTGCTGTATAGAAAGATATCTAGATTTGTGGCATAACAGAAAGTAAATAAGTCTAAATTAGGAAGTGTCTGTCAGCATTGTATTCAGTTGCATCAGATTTTCACATAGGACTGCAAGTTCCTGGTACTTTTTAACCCTTAAAATCAGACATTTATGCTGATGTGCACCATCCCTGTATTTCCTCAGCCTTGCTGTGTGTGCTCTGCTCCTTTGTCCTCTAGTTCATCCACTGTGTGTGCACTGTGGAGAGCACTCAGCACCATCCAGCTTTCTGAGTCAGCTTTCAACTAGAGCAACAGAGACCAGAGTCAGTGAGCTCATCAGGTGTCAGTTCCTGCTGTGTGTGAGCCAGGACAGGGCAGAGCAGGAAAGCTGTCTGTGGGGAATTCCTGCTGGCAGAGTGCAAGAGCAGGACTCTCCTGAAGTTGTGTTTGTGGAGTGCCATGGGAATTGGCAGTGATTCCGTGTGCTGCAAGGTTCACATCTGCTTGGCAGTCCTTGAGGGAAGTTCTAAAAACGCTGGAAATTCCTTTATCATCCCCCAGGTCTTGCTGTGATCAGCAAGGGGGTCCATAAAGGTGGCAGT
>NC_031770.1:444878-448027 GCF_001522545.3 Parus major
CCCTGCCCATACCTGGTGTGTGGCTGCTGCAGCAGCTGACTTTGCACAGACAGGAGGGTGTTATCTTTCCCTTTTGCTGCTGCTGGTCCTTCCTGCAGTGCCCTGTGTGCCCATCCTGGCAGGTGCTCCCTGCAGGACGTGCCGGGGATCGGTCACCCCGCAGCACACGGCACAGCCGCCGTGTCCCACCTGCCTTGGCACGGGGGCTGGACTCAGGGCATGGGCATCCTCACTTGTCACTGCTGCTGGCCTTGGCTCCAGGGTGCAGCTCTCAACGAGGCCCTGGCCTGGCTTCATGCCTAGAGAAGGTGAATTCACACCACCGGTGAGGCTGGTCTGGGGGAACTTTTGGAGATGTGGTGTAGGAGAGATGTGACACCATCCCCTTTCCCCCTGCTCTGGCTTCAGCTCCCTCTCCTTGCTCTTCATTAAGTTCTCTGCTGCTGTGCAGAGTGCCCAGCCTGAGAGGTCTTCCTCCACTGATCTCACTTTCTCTTATTCCTCACTCTGCTTCTTTCTCCAGCTGTGCTGTGTTTCTTACAAACATCATTCCTTCACTCTGGACAGTTGTGCCAGGGCTCTGGGAGGGCTTTCTGCTGCTTCTGGGAGCGGGGCGAGCACTGGCCCCGTGGCTGCCTCTGTGGCTTCACTGATGAAACCCAGGCACCTAATGCATGGAACCTATTACAGCTGTAATTGGGACTAATTGAAACTCATCTCCTATCAGCTCTGCACTTTCCATGAAAATAAAAGTAGGATGGAAGTAAAGTAAGGAACAAAAATGCTTTAATGGCCCAAAATGGAGCAATTATTTTTTTTCTCTTCACCTAAGCATAGTTTACTGCCTTATTAAAAGCGTGTTTGTAGGAATACTCTTGCATTAAAATTCCAATGCATGAATCACCCACTGGAGCCACCAATGCTGTAGCTCATGCTGGGTTTCTCCTTTAGCTTTTGCAAACTGCAAAGATTCAGGTCACTTTAGGGTCACCGAGATCTTGTGCTTCTACTTGTGGAAAATGAATGAGTCTGCTCTGCAGCAGGACGCTGACATTCAGGTAATAAACGATAAAACTACTGTAATGATCTTTATTGATGGCTGTTTTTTTCTGGAGAACGTTATTATGTTTACTCACAGATACATACATTTTCATGAAGTTAAATAATAAAAGCATCCTGAGGAACTGCTCTCTGTTCAGTAGGCATAATTTCAGTCCATAATGAATATCTGCAGTTCCTAGACTACTAGCACTGTCTTCTAAAAAGCCACTAATATTGTAATAAGCAGAAGCAGTAAATTGTTGATTTACAAGGGGTCAATAAAGGAGCATTGCTTTCCCTGATCTAATGCAGTTGTATTTAATATTACCATATAAAACAGAATTTTAATTTTCCTTGAGAAATGTAGGGCTCTCATCTGATCTTATCCATCTCTAAATGCCAGTGTCTAATGCAGGAACTGAGCTTCTCTCTGAGGGGGCTGTGCTGCCCAAGGGTGAAGGGTCTCAGCCCAGCCTTGCCCTGCAGTCAGAATGGAGCTTTGCCTCAGGGAAGCCTCCTCATCCTCCTTTTCCAGCCACAGCCATCCTCATACATTTCACTCCCTGCAAATTGAAAATGTGTAAATGTAGCATGAGGTGTCAGCACCTGCACACCACATCCTGGCCTGCACTGTCAGCACCTGGCTTTAATAAAAATGAGTATAGCAAAGCTGGCCTTTACCTACCCACGGCTTCTGCTGGGCTGCTTCTTGCATTACACCCTGCTGCAGTGGGGAAAAAACAATCAGGTGTACATCTGTCTTCTCCCCTGGCACTCTCCTGAGGCCAGTGCAGCTGCAGATGGGTGTCCTGGCAGGCACAAGCTGTGGGATAGGTTCTTCTGGCTTAGGAAGTCTGCTCAGCGATGCACACACTGCAGCATTCCTGGATGCTATATGATATTTATGGAAGTAGGAAGATCTCTTTCTTCTTTTGTGTTCAAGTTGATACATTTGCAGGTAAAATGGTTCTGTCCCTCGGGTCATTGCTGTGAACAGCAAAAACATGTATTCTGTCATTGACATGCAGGGTGCTCATGGGGCAAATCTTTTCTCTGGCAGCTATGAAGAGAGATGTTTCTTTGGCAGCTGCAAGTAGCCAAACTGATGGGGACGAATAAAATAACCTTGTAGTCAAAGGGGAATGGTAGAACATCTGTTAACGTTTTTATCATTAATATTCTTGGGATCTGGGGCTGTGTTCATGCTCAGTTTGGTATTGCCCTGCATCTCATGCAGCAAAACACGGTCCAGTGAGATTAGTTTAGCCCATGAAGTAATACAGTTCAGGGCAGGGGGGATGCTGTCACTTATGGTGAGGCAGAAATGCCACTGCTGGGATAAATGTGTGAGTTGTTTGCAGCACTGCCCAGGTGAGGAATGTGAAAACACTGGGAAGGTGCTTTTGGGGCATCCTTGTGCTGACAGGTCAGGTCTGAAACACAGGAGCTGATGTGGGCTCGGGGCTGGGGCAGCCGAGTGTGGCACGGCTGTGGGGTGTGTGGTGTGCAGAGAGCCTGCAGGGCTGGGCTCTGCCCTGGGGTGAGGGTCCTTAGCCCCAGAGAGGAGCTCCCTGTGCCAGCTGCCCCTGGGCTGCTCAGAGCCTGAGTGGATCACAGAGCAGACAAATGCTTGCTGTTCCAAAAGGGGGCAGAGGGAATGGGGAGGAGAAGGAGCAAGTCTCAGTGCTGCTCAGAGGAATGTTGATGTGTTTTGTATGAAATCATCCTGAGATAAAACACAGAGCTGCACTCCTGCCTCCCAGCTCTGCCCCTCTTATTGCCAGGAGGACTTTAGCCCTTAGGCTGGAGAGTCCCTGTGCTCACACAGAACAGACCCTCCCCTCCTCGTGTTCCTGCTTAGCTCTGACTGTGCCACTTGAAGTGGTACCAGCTCAGGAGGAGAATGAGCAGGGCCCTGCCCTGCAGCTCTGCAGTGCCAGGCAGGAGGGGTGGGTCAGGTCTGAGCTCCCTTTGCCCAGGGTACGAGGCTGGAGCTGGATTCAGGAGTGGTTTCTGTGCTGCTGCTGATGCTCTGCAGAAGGAGCAGTAGTTCCTACATGCTGCTGTCACAGCAGCTGCTTGGATGGATGGATGATGGATGATGGATG
>NC_031770.1:448676-454939 GCF_001522545.3 Parus major
TGATGGATGATGGATGGATGATGGATGGATGATGGATGGATGGATGATAGAAGGATGGATGGATGATGGCTGTCTGCAGCTCGCTGAACTCCCAGCAGTGGGCAGGGATGGAACTGGCTCTGGGCTGGGCATTGTGCCATGTGCAGCTGCCTTCAGAGTGGTGCTGAGCTCTCCCCACCACCAGGGACAGGTCCCTCTGCAGGGCCATCCCCATTCTCTGGAGATCAGGCTCTGGCAGAAGGGAGCGGTGGCACTGGTGACCTCCATGTGGCACAAGGCCTTGTTTTCTATAACTCAGTCTTTCTGTGGTCTGTGGGGGTTTTCTGCATGATGTATTGAATTTGATTCTGTTCGCTCCCCACTCCATCCGTCCTTTGAATGAGCAAAATTAGGGAGAGAGGGGAGAACAAAATAAAAATGGTGATTTCTTTATTTATTTCCCCTAGAGGCTTTTCAATCAAAATCATTTCAGATTATGGGGTCGGGATGAATATCATAGTTCTGTGTTAAGTACTTGCCTACTTTGTGGGATGTTTTGTACAGATTCTTCACTAAATTATCTTAGCTGCTGTTGCTAGGTAACATTGTTTGCTTCATAGCATCAGAGAAATTAGAGGGTCAAAGAGAGCAATTCCATGTTATTATCATCTGAGTTATACTAATAAGGTTTTCATTGTGTGTCTCAGAAATCTTCTCCCCCATTTTTTCCTCTTAGGGAACGTCATTGTCTATGGGAATACAATTGACATTTACACCACGGTAGAAGCCCTCTTATCCCTTGGGATCGATGGCTCCCGCATCCATCTCGTGCGGGCTCCGCTCAGCTCTGCCGGTCCGAGCCTCGGGGACGCCGCCCTGGAGCGTGTGGTGGGGGATGCCCTGGCACAGGCTGGGGTGGCTGTGTACCCTGACAGTGTCCTGGCAGAGTGGGGCCAGGATGAGCACGGCCACATCGCCTGGGCTGCCTTCAAAGCGCTGGAGAGCGCGGAGCCGCTCCGCCTGCCCTGCTCAGTGAGTGCCCCTTCCTGCGCCTCGCCTTCCGCTGGCCTTCAGCACAAAACATCAATTTACCTGCTCCCTCACACACTGCCTCTCTGGGATTGAACATCCCTTAGTCTCAACAACTGGTTTTTAAAAAATCCCAATAAGCCTGTTGCTAATGCCCTGACTGATTTGGATTAAAATGTGTTTAAGTCACCTGACACACAAGTAATTGTTCACTGCCGAGTGACAAATACTCTTAATTCATTTCTGAAGTAATTCCAGAAATACTTTTCTTATTTAAATGTGCAGTTGCTCCTGTCTATAGTTATGTGCATTTGATTGTCATAGTAGAAGCCAAAACCACTGGGATAATATGTAACTTTATGAAAATATATTTTAAGCAGGTTCCTTTCCCTCTACATCAATGATTGCAGGTTTTTTTCACTTCCAATATCTCATGCAAGCTGTCATGTCAGAGGTGTGGCTCTGCTCTGAGACTGGGGGCAGGTTCTAGCCTTCCCTAAGGATCAGCATAGTTGTGTTTCCCTTTACTGGGCTAATCCATAGGAGTGAGTCACTTCCAGACCTGCATCCCCAGGGAGCCACCAAGCCCCTGTGTACTCCCCACTGTGCTGCCCTGCTCTGCACAGCTGCTGGGGTTAACTGTGCACAGGGTGAGCCCTGTGCTGCTCCCAGAGAGCTCCCCAGGTGTGGGGCTCCCTGCTGGGCCCCTGCTCTGCAGCCCTGTCCTTTTTCACACAGGGATGGTTAAACCCTTCATCATGGGGGTGAAGACCTCACACAGCACTTTTATCTGTAGCAGTCTCCTGACTCCGTATCAGTAGTGATGCTTGTCCCACTCTCCCCTTGTATGCAGCTTTATAAGTTCTCTCCTTTTCCTTGCAATCACTCTATTTTTATCCTTCCAAAAAGATCTCAATATGATTCTTGTTTTTGCAGCTTGGTATCCACTGACCAGCTCCCCTTCAGCCCCCTGTCTTTTCCCCACCACCTTGTCTGCGAGGCCTGCACTGTTCCTTCAGATGCCCCTTGCCTTGGGGTTTCTTTCTGCTGCTCATTGGTGCCCCATGCTCGTCCTTCCTCCATCCACGCTCCTTCCCTGCCGAGGTCTCTCTTTCACAGCCTCCAAGATGAAAGACTGCAATTACTTGTGATGTCAAGGGCTTTGTGTTCTCCAAACCCAGTTCAGCTGCCGTGCAAGGCTCCTGTATCTGCCTCCAGAATCAGACTCAGAGAGGAGAGGGCTCTGGAGAGCAGCTCCACCAGGAAGGCAGCTGTGCTGACGGGAGACCAGGCTCTGCAGGAATCGGCTCTGCAGCAGCTCTGGGCCTTTGGGGATTGCAGCCAGTATCAACTGTTGATTGGCTCTTCTTGGGGACTTCATTTGTTGAGTCCTGCAGGATAAAAACAACAGGAGAAAATCTCTTCTTTCCCTAAAGCAGCAGCAGCCTCCCCTCCCTCCCTCCTGCCTGGGCTGACAGATGGCTCCTGCCTGGAGGTTGCAGCCCTGCCCTCCCCTCCCCTCCCCTCTGGTGACACTGTCCTGCCTGTCAGCCGGCGGGATATGGGGCTGTGTGGTCCCCTTGCCCTCGTGGCCACACCTTCCTGGATGTTTGGATCTCTGAGATGATCAAAATTCCCTTAGCTGTGCATAGCTCATCACTTAGTTTAGCTATGAACAAGCCCAGGGGCTCTGGCTCCTCCACTGCCACATCTCTGCTTGTGCCAGCATTGCTAAAATGTCCAGCTCCCTGTGCCTTTCCTTTCAGCTAGTGCAGTATCTGACACCTGCCCTTTGTCCCCAAGAAAGCTCTCAACTGGGTAGGGCCTTCACCCCCGTCCCAGGTTTGTCCTGAGCTGGTGCTAAGGGAAGGACAGATCACAGATGCTGCTTTGGCCTGACAATTTAGTTTTGGGATGTTCAGGATGAAGGCAGCAAGGGAAAATGTGCTCCTCTGAGACCCTTCCACCCTCTCCTCTGCCTGTAAAGGAATATTTCTTGCTGAAGGGGCAGCAATTTATTGTCTGATGGTTTTAGAAACTGAGGACACTGATGGTGGGGAAAGCTGTGTGAGGGCTCTGGGGCTTCACAAACCCTTGGAGCAATGAGAGTCAGTCTTCATCTGGGCCCTTTGCCAGCTGTGGTCTTGTTCAAAACATCTCTCAACCTTGTCATTGTCATTCCTTCCACCCTTCTGTGTCCAGTGGGCACTCTTGTCTTACCCTCCTTTGGGGATCATGTCCTGCCAGCTCTTGCTTTTTCCCTGGCCAGAGAAAGCTTTGAGGACACTGCCCATGGTTGTTGCTTCCCCCACGTCTGCTGTCTGCCCCAGCTTCTGCAGGAGGAGAGGAGCTCTGCTTCCCTGTGCCTCAGGAGAGGGACTGTGCCCGTGCCATGAAAGGAGAAAAGAAGAGAATTATTGCTTGATTTTCTCTTTGGGACTTAAAACAGGGATTTATGGATTTAGGGTCCTTGGCCTTTGCAGCTTCCACTGACTGAAATTCCATTGCTATAGCTGGAATGAGGATGACATTTCATCATTAAACAAATTTAATTTCTGATCTTTCCATTTCATTGACTGTCCCTGTGCCAGTTAGCCAAAGTAACTCATTTTGTGAGTAAACAGCCTCAACAGTTGGGAAAACACTTGTAATGCACAATTATCTTGCTAAATTCCAAATACATTGTGCTTTTCTGTTCCTTGGAGTTTCATGTTGGCTTGAACATTTGAAGGAAAACAAACTTCACAAGAGGTTCAGGTCTATGTTCCATGCTTGGACTAACACAGAAAATATGCACAGACACTCAGGCTGTTTGATGTGGCAAATGTTGGGGTTTTTAAACTAATAACCAGGACCAGCTGAGTCTAGTTTAGTAATTCTCCTTTCTGCTGCCTTAGTTTTAACTTTGGTAGCTGTAAATGCTGGATCAGAAGGATCTCTCTGCTGTGACAGTGTTGCTAAAATCACACTGTGTTTCACATTCCTGTTTTTTAAAATAACATTCAGAATAAAGTCTGGGGTTTGATATATGAAATCAGCCAGTAATTAATATACAATTACCTTCTTTCATTTACATCTCTTTTTAGGCATTTTTTAGCTTTGCCTACAGGACACTGGATTATGAAACCTTTAAGGCCATCAGTGATGCTTGCCTAGTTTTTGATGGAAGACTTGTGATTGATGCCAAATTCCACACCAATGATGCCAGCATCAGGGCAGCAGGTCCCCTGACAAAGTTCTCCAGGAGATACTTCAGGGATGATGTGACACACAGCAACTTCAACTCCAAGGAGATTGGCTTTGAGCTTGCTGCTTCCATGCTGAGTCTCTTTGATCCAAGCCCTCAGCCCAGTTCTGAGCCACCAGAAGGCTCAGACAGACTCCTCCCTGTATACAGAAGGTGTAAAGTTCAAGGTATGTCCAGCTGGATTTCTGTCACACTTCCATCCCCTCTCAGGTACAGGTTGTTCTTCTGGACTACAGGCAGGTCCCTCTCTCCTCAGGTGCCATCTCATGGTGGTACAGCATTCAAAACTCCTTATGTACTGGAAAAAGACTGTGACAGAAGGAGGACAAATAAATAGCATTATTTTCTTCATTGTTAATGACTTCATAAATCTCATATGTTCATTTATGGCAGGTGGTGTTCTTCCTGGAGGTTATAACTACTTGCACATTTCCAAGCCTGGAATCCCTGTGCCCTTGGATGTAGAACATGACCCGTGTGATCATGTAAGTTAAACAATGGAACTTTTCTTGTTTCATCCCCCCTGTTTGTTTGAAAAGATGTTCCTGTTTAGGACAGCTGGGCCTGGAGGGACCATGCACACCAGGAACAGCTGGAGAGAGCACCAGGAGCAGTCAGGGAGCTAACTGCACCTCTTGGCTGTTCCTTTGCACACTCCTGGTATTTGCCTTTCTCCAAAGACGCCTGGTTTCCATGCAGAGGACACAGGACAGTTTTAGCAGGATTTCAGCTTTCAGTCTTTGTGATGAGCCCCTTTGCTGCCCCGGGTATGGTGCTGCAGGGGCATTCAGACCAGGGCAGTCTGGCAGGGAGATTCAGCTGATTTCTCCAGGAGCAGGAAGTGCTGTGGAAGAGATGCTCTGTGCTGCTAGAAAACAGCAAGTGGGAGAGGTGTCCTGGCACAGGGCAGGGGGAAGCAGTCCCCATGCTGGGCTGCATGGGAGATTGTCCCAGGATACAAACGTGGAGGTGTTTCTCTTACTGGAGAACCTGACTCGAGGCAAGAAAAGGACTAGATTAATGTCTTTTAAAGCCACAGAGGACTTTCCAC
The DNA here is from genome assembly GCF_001522545.3 of Parus major. Lineage (NCBI taxonomy): Eukaryota > Metazoa > Chordata > Aves > Passeriformes > Paridae > Parus > Parus major. The sequence continues at coordinate 453,983 of NC_031770.1, forward strand.
CTAGGCCAGATCCTCTTTCACACAGATTGTACCTTTTTCCTTGGGAATTTCTGCATCAAGCCCACTTTGGCAGTTGATTTAAAGAGCAGCTTTTAAAACGCCACTTCAGTGTTGATTTTAAAACCTGAACAGCAATGAAACAAATGGGTTTTTACAAAAGAAAAGGGTTTAGGGAGAAGAATCAAAGCATGGCTCACCTTGCTTTTCAGATCCAGGATGAGCCATCTAAAGCAGCATGTAGTGGAGAGCAGAAAGGACTATCAGAGAGAGGAATTGGTTTTGTTACTCCAAATTGCTGGAATAGGATTAGAATTCTTTTGCTGCCACTCTGATTACCTGCTGATTACCTGAAAAGGGACCATATTTTTAAAGCCACTCCAGAAACTTCATATAAATCCTAAAAGAATTTTCTAAGGAAGAAGAGAAGCTAGTGAAAGGCGCTGGCTTAGATGTGGAAATACTAAAGGTTCCTGTAGCTTAGCAACAGGTTGTAGAAAAGTATAAAACTGTGACAGGAATACAGCTAGAAAAAATAGCTTCAAGCTATCTGATCATCTCAGTAATGTGAGGTTGAAGCAAATTTTTACATTTTTGTCTAAGTGATTGATTTAAGTATCTGAAGCTAAATGCTGCAGTTTGAGCATGAACACCCAATCTTGGTGCTCTTTTATTGACATTGAATGTGGTACATGGTGTGTGTGCTCCGTGTCATAAAGGAGGCTGAACAGAGTTCAACTGAGTTCCCCCACAGAGCTGGCCAGTGCTGTTTGGGATGCCCCAAGGCCTCCCTCCTGACTCCAGCTGCTCTCCTGGGGGTCACAGGTCCCCATGGATCCGGTGTCACACTCCTCCAGGTGTCTGCAGCAGCTGGTGCTGCCCCTGGGGTGGGCAGGAGCCACAGTCTGTGTCCCAGGCTCAGTGACATGTCCCATGTCCCATGGCTCTGACAGAAGGGCT
>NC_031770.1:455720-469397 GCF_001522545.3 Parus major
GCCAGGTCAGCACTTCCATTCCCCAGCTTGGCTGCTGTTCTGTGTTCCAGGGCATGGAGATCGTGACTGGGGACGCTGCTGCTGGGAATTACTTCAGGATGCACTTGAGCAGATACAGGATGGTGGACAGCATCACCTGCTTTGCCAAGGAACCCTTCCCTGTCCCCAACTACCTCTGCTTGTACGGCCAGCACGAGCGCCTGCTCAATGACCTGTGCTACCGCTGGAGGGCCGGGCAGCTCTCAGACCTCTACAGGTGACAGGAGCTCGTCCTTGTGCACAAAATCTACCCTCGGGCACACTTTAAAGTTTGCCTTGTTGTGCTTTGTCTTTTGGCTTGGAACAAAGAGGTAGAAAAACAGAATTGAAAATATTTTCCATTATTTAGCAAAATTCTTGGTAAAAATGCAAGTCCTGGGGACCTTCCTGGAAAGAGCTGTGTGTTTGAGATGTACTTAGAGGAGGAGCAGTGCTTTATTTGACTGTCTTTTATCTGAATGAGCATTTCAGTGTCTTTGTCACTTTTGTTTAGAATATTCAGTAGGTTAATCATTAAGCTGAACAATCCTTTATTACTGAAGACTCGTGTTCAAAAGTTGCTTTTAAAAGTATTTTCGTTGCTTTGAATCAGATTTTTAAGCCAAAGGTTTGTAGGGAGATTTTAAATAACTCATGGTGATAGTCATGCTCAACAACTTGCCTCCTTTGATCTGATGAGAGGGACTGAAGGGGCCTTGGTTAGTTCCAGTCATGTGCCATCTCCTCTGAGAGAATGCTTCATTGCTTTTGGTTTTCATTTAAAGAAATCCCACACGAATGGTGTGTTGGAACATAAACTGTCACAGATGGAGTAGTGAAGTGCTGCTTTACATCAGCTGGGTAGAGACAGAAAGCCAGGCTCAGGAACAAGTGATCAGTTTTTATTGTGATACAAAGCTGACAGTGGTGTCTGAAACATTTCCAGGTTTGATTTTGTTCTATTTACAAGTGATTAGAAGAAAGGCACAAATGGTAGCCAAATTTTCAGATTAAATGTTATTTAGGTAACAGTTTGTAAAAGTTTGTTGTGAAGGGTGTGCTGTGGTCCAGAAGATGCTTGTGAATTATTGCTGCCAAAGGGCTTGATTACCATTTCTAGCAAATGTTGGGGCTGTTTTGCAAGAGAGGATCGGGGCACAGCAGAAGTGAAGTTCACCTGAACAGCCCTCTGTGACACAAGTGCAGGAGAGATGGGCTGAGACAGAAGGTGATTCCATCTCCTTGTCACAGCTCAGGGAGATCAGACATCTGCAGCTCTGGAAGAACTCCCTAGTCAGGTTGTGGCCAGGTGCCATCAGTCCTTTCCTGGGGCATTACAGGATGTGAGCTCACCTTTTCTGTGAACCACACTGAGGTGTGCTCAGGGCACCTTGCTAAATGCACCAGCAAGTTTCACACCAGTAGCAGCATCTGGAGGAATAACTCATCCTGCTTTGGGATTTCAGCCTGCAGCACAGATAGCAGTATTTTCCTGACCTTGACCAAAGGATCACTGGTGCTGCACAGAGGGACACCACGTATCAGGGCCTCATCACATCCCTTCAGCTCTCCCTAATTAGGGATGATGAACCAATTTTGGACTTGTCTTTTACAGCCTTTAGACGGTGATGTTGTTTGGGACCTTTTGCCTCATTATTTTATCTTACCTCTCATTAGCCTGTGGCAGAATTCCTGAATTACAGTTGCCAGGTTTTTCTTATCTGGTTGTTTTATTGCCTCCAGTCGTTTTCAGTCTTCTTTCTACCTTATCTTTAGATAGGTTTGTTCCTTCTCTCCTTGCTCTTTGGTCATATGAATGAAATCCCATATGTTGCTCTGCAGCAGTGAACATATGCTGCTCTTTAATCCACTTTCACACACACACAGAGAGCTTGGTGTTCCTGTTACACATGTCCATCCTGTGAGGAGGGAGCACTCTCCAGCAGGTGTAACAGGTAAACTGCCTGGCATCCCCATGGAGCATCCTGGAACACAGCAAGCTGGCACAGGAATCCGCTGCTTTCAGGAGGACGTGGAGCAGCAGAGGAAGGCTGGCAGTGTAAGATATTCTCATAATACATCACATCTACATCCCCACACTACAGTGTCACATAAAATGCACATACATGTGTGTGCAGGGTGCAACAGACACTGTTAAAAGCATGAGAAGACTGTTAGAAAACCATTACACTGAAAATGGTTCAGCATCTCTTGTGAGTTGTCCCGAGACTTACAGGTAGAGAAAAAGTGGTTGGCTTTTGGTGCAGAATAGGAAAATGCATTCACTGATTTCTGTGTGTGTGATAAAAGAACAACTGTTTTGGGCCTTGTTCATGTGGTCTGTAAGGATCCCACATGAGTTACAAACCTGATGTTGGGACTGAGTTCTTCTCTTTGACTTTCAAAACCTTCTTTTTAAACTAGTATGTTATGCTTGCATCCACGTCTGCTGGTAAGATGTGAAGTGCCCTTAGTGAAAAGAAAATATAGACTGTGAAAATGTGGTGTGCTACTTAAGCTTGTAAACTTGATAGTTTGAAACATCTGTTCCCCTCCTCTCTTCTTTATGCCTCTCTTTTGGGAAGAGCCTTCCTACAAGGAAAGAAAGTGCAGTGTTTTAATCTTTTGGTCTGCATTTAGATCTCCCAGCGTGGCATCTCGTTCCAGGAATGGACACAGTGGAACAGCTGTCACCTGGGAGCTAATTTATTTCTGTGTAGCATGCAAATTATCTTTTAAATAATTAGAGACTTCACCTAGCAGTGAATTTCCTCACTGATTTGTGTTCAGTGTAAGAGCTGAAAGTTAACCCCATGGTACCGGATTTCCTGGCCAGCATGTGCCAGAGCCATTCTCAAATTAGCTTTAACAACAGGCCCCCAAGATCCAGCAAACTTGACAAAGTCACCCCTCCTGTCGTGTGCCCGGAGCCACAGCTAATGGGAATAACGAGAGAAACATTTCCTTTTGTCTGGAGAAAAGTTCCATTGATTTGGGTACGGGTTCAGTGGGGTTAAGAGCTGCAGGACTTGACCCACAACCAAAGGAGGAGTTGTTGCTGCTCTGCCCCAGTGGCTGGCTCTCGGAGGAGGTGGAGCAGGCACACATTGCCCTCCATCCCTCGTGCCATGCAGTGGGTGCTCTCCCTGCCCCTGGGCCTGCAGCCAGGGGATTCCTGAGCACAGGGGCCTGACACTGCAGTTCTTCTGTGCCAGGCCAGGAAAAAACCGAGGAGCCAAACACTCGTCACCTGTGAGCTGAAGGGCATTGCTCACTACATTTGGAATCCACTTCAGGAAGGAGTTTCTGCAATTTTTATTCATTTCCCATCAGGCTGCATCTCAAAAAGTCAGCTAGAATTTGAGTCCCCAAGAGCAAGGCTCTTTCTTGTGGAGAGTCTTCTCCTGAAGGAAAAAGGAAGCAAATTCCAGTGGTGTGCCCTGAAGGGATGTTCAGCCCATGCTGTACACCATGCTCCTACGCCCCTCGCTTGCTGAAAGGCCTTCAGATTATTTCCATTATTATTGCCCTAGCAGCAGATAAAAGAGAGGGGTGGGGAGAAAGGTCTGAAGCTTTTTTTCTTTCCTTTTTGAGTTTATAGATTTACTGTTCATGAGTCCTCCACACTGCTTCCCAGAGGAGGAATGCAACCAGCCAGTGACCCCCTTTTGTGTCCTCTTGCGCTGATGGCAGCTGCAAGGCAGTTGCCAAGTTATGGAACATCTCCTCTGAGCAGTGGAATCTCCCTCTGCTGCAGCTTAAGTACAAACCAGATAATTAGAGGGGTCTCCTGATACTTGGCAACCAAACGAATGCTCACTGGCATCGTGCCTTTAATATGAGGTAGAAGTGCTTCATGTAAGCTTCATTTGGCATTAATGAAAATCAAATCTAACATAAATGCATAAAAATCTGACCCACTAGTTCCTAAAATACTTAAGGAGCCCATTTTGCAAATGAGGTGTGAGAGGCTTTTACTTGGGCTGTTGTAATTGTGTATTAATGAGCTCATTGTGAGCTGCAGAAGTCTCTGGCTGTGTGTCAGTGGTGGGGCAGAGGCAGCACGGGCAGGGGCACGGGGTCAGGCCTGGGGAGCAGGGCACAAAGGCAGGGCACGTTTTAATGAGGGAGCAGCACACAAACCTCACAGGCACTGGCATCCAGGCAGTGTTATTTGTCACTTTTTTGTTTCAATAGCTTTGTTTCCAGCATTTTAAGGTCTTGTCAGACTGGACAATTTGCTTGCTCTGCAAGGGGTCTTGGGCACTGTGAGTGGGGAGAAGCCCCCAGAGAAGATGTGACCAGAGCTTTTGGGCAAGGAGTTGGGAGAGTGGGTTTTATGGCTTGTGTGTGGGACAAAGAGCACGGGGGGTTTAGGTGAATTGCAGTCACAAAGGAATGTTTTTCCAGAGCCAGCAGGCAGGCAGGATTCAGTGTTCACTGAGGAAGGGAATAGGCAGTCCAGGCACGGATCTGTGGAGGTCCATGCCTGGTGGCTCTTGGCACACGTGTCTGTGTGCTGCTGTCCAGCAGCTGGGCACCCTGAAGAGAATCACACCAAGTGGCACCAGGTACTGACAGCCCATAGGGCACGAGCCTGCCAAACATGCAGCAGGAATATGTGAAAGGAGTCGGGCTCCCTTTCCTGACAGGCTTTGGAGATTCCACCCAGACACTGTAAACATGGATAACAGCACCGGATGTTTCCTTGGCTGCTCTCTTCAAACCCTTTTATTTTCACATTGGACTTGCATGTTGGCTGTACAAGCTAAATGCTGGAAAGCACTTTGAGCTGCATGAACAACATTCACCTGTTTTGAAGTAAGCATTTAGGTTTTTCCACTGAAGTTCAGTTCCCACATCCTGGTGCTGTTAACATTAGGCTGAAGGTGATGTGTTAAGCAGTGTTGTTCAGTGAAACACCACACTGGCCTGTTTATTGACTCAGAGCTAATAAAGCTCACAATGTAACAGATGCATTAAGGAAAAGAAGAACATTCTGTGTTTTCAGCATTACTGTTAAAAGGTAGAGAGAACTTCATTGCTTACAGGCTGGATAATCAGTGATTATTTAAACATGAAATGTATGCTACATAGAAAAGCTGGTTTTAACCCAGGCCTTGTGAAATCAGGAGTGGTTGTTTGTTAAGAGGAGCACTAGAATGCCCCGCTGCTGGCTGGAATCTGCTGGATCCCACACCATTTGCTAACACTGGGATTACATTTGAGGGATTCCACCTTAGGCTTTTTTCCATCAGGCAGACGGTGAGATGTTTTTTCTGCAGAGTTAAAAAAGGAACTGTAGCAGGTAGTGAGCACGACTGAGAGGGACTAGTGCTGCTCTGTACGTTCTGCAGCCTAATTAGTGGGAAATGTGTGCTTTTCCTTGAGAGAGAGACGGGGTGAGGGAAGAGGAAGATGTTGAAGGGATATCAAAGCACTAACAGCTTTCTGGCTCCCGGAATTAGCTGTGTGCCGCTAACCATGCTGGTACAGCTGCACTTCCAGAGCAAATCGATACAAATGGCTGCAGATTTCCAGATATTAATGTACTTTTAAAGGAGCAGCTAACTCACCAATGAAGAGACATGTTACTAAGAAACCCCACGTTCAAATTAGGAAGTTAAAGCTTGTCGGCTGAGCACTGCCACATTAATTTGCAGCTGAACCTCGCTGATTCATATTAGTACTTATGCACACCATTATGAATGATTGAACTCTGAATCCATAAACAATTGCAGAAAAGCAATCATACCCCTGCACACAACCTGTTTGATGATTTTGTGCCTCGGGTTTAATTTCCTTTAAATTGTTTTCCATAATGCATTATGTGTGAAATGGTACTATGTGAAAAAAATGCAGGAAGCCTGATTTCAGGGTCAGCCACAAAGTGCTCATAGAGAGAGCACAGACAGCAGTGCTTCTGTGCCAGCTTCAAAGAGAACAGAGGTTAGAAAGTTCAGAGAGCAGTTCAGTGAGAGTCAGTAGAACACAACTGCTGTGATCTACTGAGGTGTCCAAACCTCACCAAATGCCAGTGCTGAAATCACAGAGTCTCTCCTGAGGACACTTAGGAGAACAGGAAAGGGCTGCATTATCTCAAAACCAGCATCTGCTTTCTGGAGGTGCCTCTGGGTACAGTGCTGTAACATTTCCAGGATATTAAAAGTGCAGCAAACAGAGCTGATTTATCAGTTGTGATGGATCACTGGTGTGTTGGAAGGGAGGATGCTGGTGAGTGCTGCAGTGTCACCCCCTGACATCGGCAGGTCCCTGCAGCACCACCCTCAAGGAGGCCTGGAGTCTAGTGGCCATTTTTACAGAACAAGAGTTGTAAGAGCAGTTGGCCTTTGCTCTGGTTTGCCATTGCAGCTGTGTTCAAAAGGGGATTGTAAACCACGGGGTTTAAAGCAGTCATCTTCCAAAGACAAGACATTGCAGGTTCTGTGAGGAGAGCTAAAACAGCACAGCCTTCCTGTCCAGGGTTTGCTTCTCAAAAGGGACAAAAGAAATGTCAGCTTGTGAATCTGTGAGCACTGTTGTGACTTTGTCAACTGTTTAGTGGGTTCACTCAGAGATTTGTTGTCTATAAGGCTGTTTTATTTCACTTCACCAATTACCAGGTCAGAGCAGTATCAGAGTCCTGGATCACTGAATTTAACAGAAGATATTCAGACACCTGGACAAGCAGGTGTTCAGGGAGCAGAACTGCAGAGCAAGGACATAAAGACCCTTCTTGCTACAAACAGGCTGTTGGTTCACGTTTGCTGTTCAGCAGTTGTAGGTGAATGTTAAGAAATTGCAGGTCAGGGAATATGTTATGTCCTTTGTGCAGAAGAACAATGCTGTCAGGTGGTGCTCTAGGGGATTTTACACAAACTGGTCTTGCTTTTTACCTATGTAAACAAGCTGTCTTTTGAAATTATTGGTCAGATGAATGCAGGAAATGCTCATTTATTTATATTGTCTTTAAATTAACACACTATTATTCCTGGTCCAGCTCTCCAAGGTATATCAGGAAATATTTTGTATCTTTTGCTGGTATTACCATATCTTCATAATTAAGAGTCTTAAAGACAAGCATATTTTGTTCTCAAAACAACACATTTTGAATTTTCCTGGCAAGATGGGATGTTCCATCTTGTGTGCTTGTGTCAGAGAAAAGACTTTTGTTCATCTGCAAGCTGTGGTTGGGAAGTATTATCAGGATGGCTTGAAAATTAAAATTGCATTGCATCCTATCCCTCCACAATACTTTACTCTTCCCACTCTTGAGAAGTGGAAGTCCCTGTGCAGGCACTCCTGGCATAATTGTGCTCCACTCGAGCCCATGTCAGCTGAATGGCTTCCATCTCCTGTGTGCCTGTTGTGCTGGGGTGATTCCTGGGATGTGTGAGCAGCAGCCTTTCTCTGCCTGGCTGGTTTCTCAGGCTTTGGCCATCGTGTGCCAAAGGCACCGCTGAGACTCGGCTTCCACGGTCCAGCAGAGCCATCCACACGTGCTGGAGAATGACTTTGTATGTCTTGAGGTCTGAGGATTTGAGAAGGGACAGAGTGGCTTCCAGGTGTACCTGGTACATCCTGGAGAATTTTGCATTTCAAGCACTACATTTCTTCTTAGAAAAGAAATTTCAACCTAGGAAAGTGAACATCTGTCTTAAAAATTCCCCACATTGTACAAAGCTCAGGAGGCTACAGAGAGGGAAGGAGATTCTCCACTCCTCACAGATTACCAGGAGCTTAGGTTGATCGGTGACTCTGTCTGTATTGTGTGCTAAAAGCCCTGGTGTTTGTTCTAAAAGCTGCTCTGTGTGTGCTCACAGTGCTGGTGCTGAGGACACAGCCAGCACCAGAGGGCCTCTGGGCTTAGTGGCACCGAGGGCACGGCACTGGTGACTCCTGCATGGCTTTGGGAAGAAACAAAGGGGATTTCAGGAGATCTGTGTTCAGGATTGCTTAGAGACGTCTACTGAGAGCTGCAGACTCGTCCCACATCACGAGCTGAGTCTCTGAGCTTCCCCTGAGCATGTGTGTGTTGGTGGAAGAGCAGGGGTAGGAGGGATGTGAGGAGTCCAATTTGGGTTTGTTGTTTCTGTGCAAGTTCTGAGCAGCGTAAGAACAGCCACAGCCACATCATCCTCCCAGCCTGTGGTCCCTGCCAGTCTGCAGAGGGGTTTTTCAAAGGCACCATCACGGGGTGCCACCTGCCCTTTGAGCAGTGAAAATCCTCTCCTGATCCCAGCCTTCTTGCAGGGAGAAGGCACCAGAGCACCAGCACAGCTCAGGGATCAGAGCTGATCCCTGGAACTGACCCTAGGCCAGAGGAGCACAGGGCATTTGGCATGGACAAACTCCCCTGAAGGCAGGAGATGTACCACAGAGCTGGAATTACTCATCTCTTTTTTTATCTTTGTAACTTGCTTTTTGTTTTGTCCTTGTACAAAACAAGGGTGTTACTCTGAAGGTTTTTCATTTGGTTTTTAAGATTTTCTGGCTTCACACCTTGCTGCCAGTGCTATACCCCGTGCCACCAGACCTGACTCAGATGGCAGCTCAGTGTTGGGTCCTTGCTGCCAGGACACAGAACCACATTCCACAGGGACAGAGGCTTTTTATCCAAACGTGGTGCAAAGGAAATGGGGGGTAACTCTAGGCAGCTCTCAGATGGACAGCCATGTGTGTGCTCCATTTTTGCTTGCTAGCAGTGCCCAGCTCTGTCCATTTTATTTCTTGCAAAGGGAAGGATCCTGTGCCTTCTGTACAGGACACCACTATTTGCTTCCTCCTTGCCTCTCATCTAATGTAGGCTACACCTCACCAGTGAGGCAGAACAGACTTGAAATCTTGTTTGTCAGTGGAAGGTGAGAGCAGCTCCTTAGCAGTGTGAAGGATGTTGTTCATTGTCTTCTGCAGGAGCCCATTCCACCCCAGCCAGCCTTCCCACGGTGGCTGCCACTGCCATGAAGGCTGTTCCAGCAGGGATCCCCGCTAGGAAGTGACCAAGTTTGCACACCCCTTCTGCTGCTGGCAGACACTGTCATCTTGTACATATTTAGCCTGATCACTCTGGCAGGTTATGAAAGACTAAATGGTGCAAACACATGTGGCAGATGCCGTTCTCGTGATGGCAGAGGAGCGCTGAGCCCGTGTTGGGAGCGTGCCAGCTCCGTCTCGTACACTGAAGAGCTTTATACTTTGAAGCCTTCCACGGCTTGCCCTGAGGGACTGCTGCTGAAGTGGTAATAAAATTCAGAATGAGCCTCAGAAAGTCAACTTGTTGGTTTCAAATGGGGTTTTTCATTATTAAGCTTCCCTTTAGCAGCCATATGTAGAGCTGCTCTGTCGAAAATACCATGTTCCCCCGGAGAAAGGTGATTTGAACTGAAAAGATAAATGGAAGCACAGAGCCAGCAAAGAAAGTGAATTGCTTGTGTGAGCTGAATCTCCAAATGGCCCTTGGTGTTCTTCAGGTGAAGGGAAGTGAAGGAAGTCTGGGAGTAAATGTTGGTTACTAGGAGCTCCTTCTGGCAGTTTATCTAGAAAATATGGGCAAGGCATTCTCTGCTCCCAAAACCAGGCATTTTATTGGCATTAAAGATTCCAAACTGGGTGGCACATTTCAGGTTTTGAGCTCCAGATCTGTGAATATTGACAGTAAAGCTGTGGTTATAGATGGAGCTGGTGACAATAACAGGAAGATGTAGTGCCCCTGAAACATTTATAAAGAGCATTAAGTGCAACACCTTGGTGAGGCAGGTGAGCCCCTTAACTGAGGTGAGGCAGCTGGGAAGGCTGCACCTCAGTTGAGAGAGGAAATCATCTGCTCAGGGTTGTAGTCAAAATTAAGATGCCAGCTTGAAGACAAAACATTTGGCCTGTGGAACACAGCTTTTACCACAGCATATCAGGAAAGACAGAGGCCTTAATTACCTTAATGTATTCTTGTTTAACACCTCCCTTCCTCTCTCTTTGCTGTTTATTATCAACAGTGAGTTAAAGGTTTGTGTTGGGTGGGGTTTTTCTTCTGAAATTGAAGGGGTTTAAAATATTATGGGATACTGTGTTTTTTTCCAGCTCTCTGCACACCGTTGGGGTGTGCAGTTACTGAAACAAGGATCCTTAGAGCTGAGCTCATCTTTTCTAACCAGCATATCTGAATCAGCAGGCAAGCGTCAGTCCCAGTAGCTCCTGGGCTGGGCACTTGCTACAGCAAGGATGTGGTGCTTGGAATGGTGTCCATAAATATTTCTGCTGTGAAAAGGTGTGTGGGAGAGAGCCCTGCTGTGCTGGAGACAGCCCCAGGCAGCCTGGCATGCAGAGGGGAATGGGGTGCCGAGGCAGAGAGGGGCCAAGCACGGGGACATCCAGCCGAGCTCTGCCGGGTGCACAGAGCATTTCAGTGCCTGTGAATGGAGATCTGAGGTGTCTTTCAGAGCAGGACAGGGAAATCCTGCCCTTGGACATGGAGGAAGTAGAATCTGCAGAGAGGAAACTGCACATTAGTTCTCTGTGGACAGATATCTCAGGATGATTAGATCTGTGGAGCGTGTTTAAGTTGCCTTATGCAGGTGCTCACTGAAAGGCCCCACAGGTGAAGCAGGTGAGAAAGTTCCTGTGCTCCTGAGGGCAGTGCCAGGCTCCTGCTGCCATTCCCAGGGCGTGAGTGTTGGTGGCAAGCACACAAATGTCCCCCTCTCCCGGGTGAGCCTGCTGACATCTGCTCGGTCATTGCGAGGATGAGCGGGGGCACCTCCTGACCGCAGCGAGCATTAACAGGAATTACACTCTGAGCTGGAAAAATTATCTTTCATTATAAAGAGAAGTAAATTACAGCTTTGTAATCTGGCTGCCCTCGGTTACATTTACAGCCAGCAGGTTCTACAGGGAGCAGTGTCCTCTGCATCTTTTTCTTCCTGTTTCATGGAAGAATGCTGCTGTGAATGCTGTCACTGAAAGAAAAAGTTACAAGAGCTTCCTTCTCAAATCGGTTCTATTTAGCTTCGTCACACTGGTGCAAAGAACATATTGCAGCGCTGTGGTGGCCTGTTTTTCTGGCTTTTATTAATCCTGAAACCTTAATGATGAACAACATTTGTGTCATTGTCTACACAAATTTAATTTGTTTATGCAGCAGTTCAGTTAATCCTGCAATCTGCTTTTCTCAAATGAGGACAGATAATGGAGACACCGTTCTTTACAGGTCTTCAGGCTTTTAAATTCTGATAAAATCAGGATTCTTCACTGGGTCTTGCCACAGCTCTGAATTAAGCCACTTTAAATGTAATTACTGAAGCTGGCTGTACATCAGGAACATCCATTAAAAGAATTGATTGACCATGCTGTTACAAGGAGGCATTTTATGAACAAACGATCATGATGGGTCCAGAACTGTAATTTATAAAGGCAAAAAAGCAGGTAAATACTTTATTAGTGGTTAATGAGAGGTTCACAAGGTAACTAAGTTTCTTCTTTTTTTTCCCAGCTACTTCAGGGAACCTTGGTCCATGGCCATCTATCACGATCGGTTTATTGATCTGCAGAAGGAACTGCGCCAAACCCTGATGTCAGAACAGGTAAGAAGAACGACTGGCGAGTGCATTTTATTATTTAGGTAATTTGTTAGTGTTGTTCACTTTGGTTTCTTCTCCCATCTTTATCCTGAAGCTTTGTGTTTCTGTTTACCTCTCTCTTCAGGGAAGCCTGAGCAGCACTGTGTACCTCACAGAGGGGGTCACACGTACAGCACAGTGTTGAGTTTTCTTGTTTGGGCATATTCTCAAATCTGCCAGTAGAACTTGAACTCACTCCATTGTCCTTCACTGCATTTTTGCATTATAGCTGCAATTTAGCCCAAGTACCCAGTGGAATCTGGAGCCTGGCTTGTCCATGTATCCCCTTGGGTTTAGGAGTGTTCCCTAACAGGAACACGCTATGGGCCATCCTACACCTGTCTCAGCTGAGCCTGTGGGTACATTTTTCAACACCTACCCACAGGGCATGGCTTTTGTAACCCAAAGGGTGAAAGCAACTGGCTTTTTCAGTGATAAGTGGATTTCCTGAATAAGGGTGAAATTAAAATGTTTGCTAATGCTGTGTATAGCTTTGGCCCTAGCACCACAGACAGAGGCATAAAGGCTCAGCAGCCTGGAACTGCCTGCCCAAAATCCAAAGTCACTGTGCTCCATGGGGAGAACTAATAACAGCAGGTGTCCAGCAGCCCCCAAAGCTGCCTCCCTCACACCCTGAGCAACTTCTGGCTGATCCCAAACCGAGTTTGTGGTATGATCTCGGTTCCAACCCACTACCTGGGATCAGTTCACCCTGCCTCTGCTCACACTGCTGCTGCCTTTGTTTAACCCCATGTGGTTCCAGATGGTGGCACTGGGTTTTAAACGTGTGCTCATGGAGTTTTTGACTGCGTGGAAAACAAACAGAATTGCGTGTAGATGGAGGCAGGGTGGCAGGAGGAAGGGAGAGAGGTTATGGAGCCCGTGGCCCACCCATCTCCAGGGCCCTACGCTGCCACATCCTGGCTGCAGCCACGGGTGCTCAGCCCTACCTCCTCCCTGAGGGGCTCAGAACAATTTGCCTCCTGTTTTCCTGACCCAGAAAGGGTCTTGGTGCACTTTAATTTGGGGTCTCTTGGAAGACATCTGCAAAGGAGCTTACAAAATTAAGTAATTCAAACGTATTTCTCATGCTGTAAGCTGGAACAACCTGAGTGAGAGGGGAATTTGTGCCCTAAAAATGAAGGACTCACTTGCCTTACCCTGTGTTTGTGGCAGCAGTCCTGACACAGCCAGCCAGTCTCCCTGCATGGACTGGGAGCAGCTCTGTGTGAGTCAGGATTGTTCCTATGGACACAGGTGATGGTATCTGCATTTGAATGAAAATTTGGCATTTTGGACTTTTATTTTTTTTTTCACGGTGATTTTAACTATATTTACTAAAAATTATTTTACCTGTATTTGCAAAATGTCACCTTTTGTGTTTTCACTGGGTGTTACTTCTGTGCAGGTTGCCAGATCCAGAGTAGGTACCGTGTGCTCATGCGGTGCCTCTTAAATGCCTCAGGACTGGCTGTATTTCTATTTGAATTGAGACCTACTATCTTTGCCTCTTGTTGCTCATATTCTAGCTCATTTCAGCATGCAGAAAAATGACTAATGAAGTGTAAAAATGAAGGGAAGAGATGCTTAAGAGCTGTGGGTGTAAGTGCACAGAAGTCAGGTATTTCCGGTTAGTTTCCAGAGAAAGTGGGAATCGGTGTCCTGCAAACATGGGTAGTATTTACAGAAACGTTTGCTAATGTTAGCAGTAACCGCATAGAGAAGCCGGTTATGTTCTGGGGCCGTGTTGGAATTGTCACCCGAGGCTGCCGTGGCTCCGGCAGGGCCGTGTTTACCCCTCGGGGATCGCAGCCTTGTGTTCGCTGCGGCGGTGCAAACATGCAGATGGCAGGGCTGGGGCTGCACCTCCATCAGCTGCTGGATGCTGCCGCACGCCGGGGGCACACGAGCCGTGCCAGACCTTCCGGAACAGCGCTTGGCGTCCGGCAGGATAATGGATGGGCTGCTGCTCGGGCTGCAGCTGGGCCGCCGTAAATACAGGCCACGGAGCGGGGGAATTCCTCTGGCGGAACCCCTCTGGCAGGCCGTG